>NW_014577203.1:416587-429589 GCF_000485595.1 Priapulus caudatus | reverse complement strand
GCCGAAGCGTGCGCGCACGCACTCCACATTCCTTTCTTTAATTTGTACACGCAGATATCCTCCCCGTTTACGTACATTCACACGTTCCTCCTCCTTTTACGTACATTCACACATTCATCCCCCTTTTACGTATACTGGCGTATCATCCCCCTTTTACGTACATTCACACATTCCTCTCCCTTTTACGTATACTGCGTATCCTCCCCTCTTTTTACGTACATTCACACATTCCTCCCCCTTTTACGTACATTCACACATTCCTCCCCCTTTTACGTATACTGGCGTATCTTCCCCCTTTTAAGTACATTCACACATTCCTCCCCCTTTTACGTATACTGGGTATTCCTCCCCTTTTTAGCGTACATTCACACATTCTCCCCCTTTTATGTATACTGGCGTATCCTCCCCCTTTTAAGTACATTCACACATTCCTCCCCCTTTTACGTATACTGGCGTATCCTCCCCCTTTTTACGTACATTCACACATTCCTCGCCCCTTTTATTAGTTACTGGCGTATCCTCCCCTTTTTACGTACATTACACACATTCCTCCCCTTTTACGTATACTGGCGTAATCTTCCGCACTCAATTGTCATTTTTGCAGTTCTCGCCTATCTTATATGTCACGTTATGCGTGCACATGCATGCGTGCGAGTGTGTGTGTGTGTGGTGTGTGTGTGTGTGTGTGTGTGTGTGTGTGTGGCTGCGTGTGTGTGTGTGTGTGTGTGCGTGCGTGGTGTGTGTGTTGCGTGTGCGTGCGTGCGTGCGTGCGTGTGTGTGTGTGTGTGCGAGCGTGTGCGCGCGCGCGGTGTGTCTAGATCTTTCAGTATTCTCGCCACCCTTCCCCACGCAGCACTCCCGCATGCATCGCAGCGTCAGTGGCTGTCATTTGCCACACCTCTCTTTCTCTCTCTCTCTCTCTCTCTCTCTCTCTCTCTCTCTTGTTAGTTCTCACTCGTACTGTAATCTTGTCAACGCTAAGATCTTTCCATGCTAGCTGGCAGTGTGTGCAACGCAAAGATTACCCGCATTTCCACATTCAAAGGGTCCAAGTCCTAGAAAGGTCATACTGGCCAATTTTATTATTCATTATTAAAATTGCTCTAAAAACGATAGATGATAGGCAATATGATAGACGATAGATGATAGATGATAGATGTAAGCAATCGAAAAAAAATATTACTTTTCACCGATGAAACTATCTCGAACGCACAACACTACGGATACCCTTAGGAAGTTTTGTCGAGCCAACATTAAAGAGAGCGCTTAGATCACACGCTAGTGCCGACTCTGACGCTGACGCTGACGCTGACGCTGACGCTGACGCTGACGCTGACGCTGACGATGACGCTGATGCTGACACTAGTGCTGGCGCTGTCGCTGACGCTAACTATGATGCTGACGCTAGTGCTGACGCTGACGCTCGCGCTAGTGCCGACGCTGACGCTAGTATACTGCTAGTGCTGACGCAGACGCTAGTACTGACGCCAGTGCTGACGCTGACACTGACGCAGACGCAGATAGCGACGCTATATTGTGCATGGTGCAAGCCTAGCAGCGTCATGCGACATTTCAGCGAAGGTATAAATATTTCACGGCGGAGTAAATTATAAACTTATAATCTGATGCTGCATGGCATAATTACGGCATTTCATCATAATATTAACTATAATTACCATATTCTAGTAATATAGGTAAGAAATTTAAATTCACTGATTTTCGTGACGCAGAGACTTTGAAACTATGACGCACTATTATATGTATATCGATAAACTATTACAGTCTATATTACCCCCCGAGCATGAATAAATAAATAAATAAATAAATAAATTAATTAATATATATAAGTATATATATATATATATATATATATATATATATATATATATATATATATATACTAAGCATATATATCTTTGTAATTTAGTCATGAGCACGATCTTGGAAAAAACTTCATCAGAATCGAACGGCTGTTCAAACACCTTTCAGACATACGGGGAAATTCATATATTTGCGATGGCTACCCGTACAATATTATCCGGAGAACACAAACACAGAAAGAGCTATCTCTCTATTCGTGTACCTCTGATATTTGTAGCAGCAGCACAAGCGACAGCGACAGAAGCAGCAGCAGCAGCAGCACCACCATCACCGCCACCAGCAGCAGCAGCAGCATCATCATCAGCAGCAGCAGCCGCAGCCGCAGCCGCCGCAGCAGCAACAGCTGCCGCAGCAGCAGCAGCAGCAGCAGCAGCACCACCACCACCACCACCAGCAACAGCAGCAGCAGCACCAACACCACCACCACCAGCAACAGCAGCAGCAGCACCGCCGTCAGCAGCAGCAGCAGCAGCAGCACCGCCACCAGCAGCAGCAGCAGCAGCAGCAGCAGCAGCAGCAGCAGCAGCAGCCACAGCTGCCAGTAACAACCAGCAATCGACGTCGAGCAGAGTAGCAATGAATGACATGCGTCCAGCTCTCCTACCTCTCACTCTCACTCACACGTCGGGGCAGCGGCGATTCGATTCGATTCACGGATCGAATCATTCGATCCGTGAATCGAAGCATTCGATCCGTGAATCGAATCATTCGATCCGTGAATCGAATCATTCGATCCGTGAATCGAAGCATTCGATCCGTGAATCGAATCATTCGATCCGTGAATCGAAGCATTCGATCCGTGAATCGAAGCTTTCGACCCGTGAATCGAAGCATTCGATCCGTGAATCGAAGCATTCGATCCGTGAATCGAAGCATTCGATCCGTGAATCGAAGCATTCGATCCGTGAATGTTATATGTGATAAAATCAACCATAAAACAAAGAATCGGGTTATGAAACAAAATACATGCCATAGCGGCGAGCAGACCAGCGTCTAGCGTATCTAACGATGGAGGAAGAGAACAAGAGGGGTAGGGAACGAGAGGGGATCGGGAGGGGAGGGAAAAGGGAATGGGAGGAAGACGGGAGGGAAGGGGAGGGGGATGGGAGTGGAGGGTACCGGAAGGGTGAGAGATGAGTAGATGGCTTACAGGTGAGAGGGGGCGGCAGTGAAGCTGTGCGGCTTCACACGGAAGCTGCGCGGCTTCACACGGACGCAGCTCTAATTACGCGAGCTTAACTAATTATGAGAGACGTCGGCGAGGATCGTCACGTATTTGTGACGTCACCAGCAGACAACGTGCGTGACCGATGTTGACTTCAATTATGACGCGCGCTTTCATTTATAGAAAACAGTAAGAAAACAGTAAGAAAGCAGTAAGAAAGCAGTAAGAAAACAGTAAGAAAACAGTAAGAAAGCAGTAAGAAAACAGTAAGAAAGCAGTAAGAAAGCAGTAAGAAAGCAGTAAGAAAACCGTAAGAAAGCAGTAAGAAAGCAGTAAGAAAACCGTAAGAAACAGTAAGAAAGAGTAAGAAAGAGTAAGAAAAACAGAAAGAAAACAGTAGGAAAAGCAGTAAGAAACAGAAAGAAAAGAGTAGGAAAGCAGTAAGAAAATCAGTAAGAAAGCAGTAAGAAAGACAGTAGGAAAGGCGTAAAGAAAAAACAGTAAGAAAGCAGTAAGAAAACAGGTAAGAAACATAAAGAAAGCAGTAAGAAAAGGCAGTAAGAAACCGTAAGAACAAGCATGTAAGAACAGTAAGGAAAGCCAGTAAGAAAACAGTAAGATAAGCAGTAAGAAAGGCAGTAAGAAAGCAGTAAGAAAGCAGAAAAAGCGCAGTAAGAACACGTAAGAAAGGCAGTAGAAAGCAGTAAGAAAACGGTAAGAAACAGTAAGAAGCAGTAAGAAAACAGTAGGAAAGCAGTAAAGAAAACAGTAAAGAACAGCAGTAGAAAGCAGTAAGCAAAGCAGTAAGAAAACCGAAGAAAAAGCAGTAAGAAAAGCAGTAAGAAAAGCAGTAAGAAAACCAGTAGGAAAGCAGTAAGAAAACAGTAAAGCAGTAAAAAGCAGTAAGAAAGCAGTAAGAAAACCGTAGAAACCGTAAGAAGCAAGATAAAGAAACAGAAAAAAGCAGTAAAGAAAAACCGTAAGAAAGCAGAAAGAAAGCAGTAAGAAAACGGTAAAGAAAAGCAGTAAGAAAGCAGTAAGAAAACGGTAAGAAAGCAGTAAGAAAACGGTAAGAAAGCAGTAAGAAAGCAGTAAGAAAACAGAAAGAAAGCAGTAAGAAAAAACGGTAAGAAAGCAGTAAAAAGGAAGCAGTAAGAAAGCAGTAAGAAAACGTAAGAAACAAGTAGAGAACGCGTAAGAAACAGTAAGAAAGCAGTAAGAAAGCAGTAGGAAAGGCATAAGAAAACAGTAAGAAAGCAGTAGAAAGCAGTAAGAAAACAGTAAGAAAACACGTAAGAAAAAGTCAGAAAACTAGTAGGAAAGCAGTTAAGAAAACCGTAAGAAAGCCAGTAAGAATAGGCAGTAAGAAAGGCATGAAAAAAGCAGGTAGAAAAAACGCGTAAGAAACAGTAAGAAAGCAAAAAAACAGAAAAAACGGAACAGTAGAAAACGTAAGAAAGCAGTAAGAAAGGCAGTAAGAAAACGTAAGAAAGACAGTAAGAAAAACGGTAAGAAAGCCAGTAAAAGCGTAGAAGGTAAGAAAACAATAGGAAAGCAGTAAGAAAGCAGTAAGAAACAGAAAGAAAGCAGTAAAAAACGGTAAGAAACAGTAGAAAGCAGTAAGAAAAGCAGTAAGAAAACGGTAAAAAAGCATGTAATGAACGCAAGTAAAGAAAAGTCAGTAAGAAAGCAGCGGTAAGAAAGCAATAGGAAAGGCAGTAAGAAAACAGTGAGAAAACAGTGAGAAACAAGTAAGAAAAGCAGTAATGAAACAGTGAGAAAACAGTAAGAAAAGCAGTAAGAAAGCAGTAAGAAAACAGTAAGAAACAGGTAAATAAGCAGTAAGAAGAACAATAGGAAAGCAGTAAGGTAGCAGTTAAGGATAGACAGTTAAGCGGTAGAAACGAGAGAGATAGTGATCATTTTCTTTTCAAACAATAAACTATCGGCGCAATAGGTATCCACAAGACACCAGCGCACGCACAGCACCACACACGCTGGCCAACGGCACGCACGATCCGCACACACAGACGCCACACGCCACGCAGCGCACGCACACAGCACGCTCACACGCACGCACGCTACTACGGCTCTGGCAGCAAGTCTTCGCTGTGTGCTACTTCTATAATAGAAGCTAGCAACGTTCTAGGTGTTCGGCCGGCTGCGGAAAAAGCTTTCGATTCGTGCGATCCTCCGATTCTTGCGAAGCGAAGAGTATTTTCACGGAGGAAGTGTTATTGCCCGATTGCACCGTGCTGTGTGAGGCGGGAACACTGGATTGATTGATGGTTCGGATAGGTGAAGAAGAGAAAGTAGACTACACATACACAGAGCTGCACGCAGCACTACCGTACTAACACAGTGGGCAGCGCGAAGAAAAGATTTTTATTGAAAGTTTTTTATTGAATTGCTATTGCTAATTATTTTGCGCACGGTAATATACTCGAGCAGGAAACGTCGTAAATAAGCAAAACCCGTAATTTAGTAAGGCTTATGCAAAAATGGCGGAGCGGCCAAGAGATAACGGATCACTCCAATGTCAACCACGGTAATCTCCCCAAGGCTACCTCGTCTCCTTCTCTGTCATTTCCTCTCTCTCTCTCCTCGCGTCTCTCTCTTCCTCTCTATCAATCTGCTACTCGTCGTCTCTCTCACCTCTGCTCTCGCTCTCTCTTAGTCTTTCATCTCTCTCTCCTCTCTCAGTCTCTCCTCATCTCTTCTCTCCTCTTTCGTCTCCTCTACATCCCTGATCTCTCTCCTCCTCTCTCTCTCTCTAATCCATTCTCTCTCTCATCGCTCTCACTCTCCTCTCTCGTCCACTGCTCTCTCCTCTGTCGCATACCTCTCTCTCATCTCTCTGGTCTCCATCTCTCTCTCTTCTCTCATCGCTCTCCTGCTCTCTCTCCTCTCATCTCTCTCTCTCGTCTGCCTCTGCCTCCGCTGACTCTGCTCTCTCTCTCTCTCCTCTCTGCTCTCGCGCGTCGCCTCTGCGTGTTCTCCTACTCTCTTCTCTCTTTCTCTCCTCTCTTCCTCGTCTCTCTCTGTCGTTCCGCCTCTTCTGTCGCCCTCCCTCTGTCTGCATCTTTCTTCTTCTCCCTTACTTTCTTCTCTTGCTCTCTCTCTCTTTCGTCTTTCTCTCTCTCCCCCCCTCCGCCCCATCATTCTCTCTCTCTCTCTCTCTCCCTCTCGTGCTTCTGTGCGGTGCGTGCACTGTGTGCGTGCGTGCGTGGCGTATGATGTGTGTGTGCGTGCGTAAGCGTGGCGTGTGTGTGTATTTGTGATGGCGCGCGTGTGTGTGCGCGTGTGTGTCGCGACTCACTGATTTAACTCAGTCATTACCCTTTCATTTAATGCTTTTTTTACTTTTTTTGCTATCTTCACGCACTCTTTCTCGTCCTCTCTCTTCTCGTCTCTCTCTCTGCATCCTCGTCTCTCGGCTCTCGGCTCTCTCTTCTCTCCTCGATCGTCTCGTCTCTGCTTCTCTCTATTTCTTTCGTTCACCTCTTTCTCCCCCGCTCTCCCTCCTTTCTCCCTCTCTCATCATCGAACTTTCTCCCCCTCCTGTCTATCTACCTCTATCTTCCTTTCTCCCACTCCCTCTTTCCCCATCTCGTCTCGATTGCTCACGCTCCTTTGTCGTCCAATGCACTGATGTTAGAATGTTCACGCAAAAATTTAAAATGTTTCTTTAATGAACCTTTCTTTAACGCGCCTCTGCATATACCGTCTCCCGAGATTAAACATGATCATCATTTCATCATTCCACACATGGTTCGCAATCAAGCAAATTGAGACAGAGAAACGTAATCAAAGCATCTGTACCGCATCAGAAACATATTCGCCGAGAAGTCTTTGTGTACATTCCGATCTCACTCTATCAGTTACGTGCTATATCAAATGATTTTTGAGGAGCGTACGTCACGCGTTGCCAACTCACTCGATTGAAAGGTTGCGGTCACGGGTACTCAGGAAAGAAACGGGGTTTAAAAACATTCTGCTGAAAACAGCGAAGAGCCAATAAAAGTAGAGTAATCTTACTTGCGTTTGATGGAGGGAAGGGTAGAAGGCAGATTTACAGAGAGAGAGAGAGAGTGAGACTGGGGGCAAGAGAGTGAGAATGCGAATGATGAAGAGTTAGCACGCGAGGCAGACAAACATGCAGACATACACATACACACGCACGCACGCACGTACGCACGCACGCACGCACGCACGCACACACGCACACACAGGTACGCACGCACGCATATATATATATATATATATGTATATATTGCAGCTCTGATATATAGTGAACGAGAGATAAAGAGAGGGGCAAGAGAGAAAGAGAGAGAGACATCGATATACAAAGAGAGAGAGAGAGAGAAAGATAGCGAGAGAGAGAGAGAGAGGGAGAGAGAGAAAGATAGAGAGAAAAACGAAAAAGAGAGCGAAAGAGATAGAAAGAGAGAGAGAGAGAGAGAGTGAGAACGAAATAAAGAGAGAGAGAGCACGCACGAGAGATGTACAAGATACGTACGTAACGAAGTCGATGGAAAGAAACGCACGCACCGCGAACGCATCGAAAAACATAAATCGATAATTGGCTATTCACGCGCGTAATAAACAACAGCCGCACGCGGCGACGACGATGACAATAGCAGCGTCAATACAAATACAAATAAAAATAAAAATACAAATACAAATACAAATACAAAAAAATGTCAATACAAATACAATACAAATAAAACATGCACCGTCACGACAGCTCGCCTATTGTGTACAGCGCCACCATGCGGATCGATTGATTGCACGGACAAATGAAAGTCAGCGGCAAATGATCGGCAGCCGAATGTACGTTGCTATGACGACGCATTCAGAAAACGAAATGCGTGTAACTAAATTAAGACGCGATCCGCATACATAGAACCAGACAAATAAACAGACGTACAAACAAATAAATAGACGCACAGAGATACAGATAACAGTTAGCAGTATACTAATGCTATATAGATAGATGAACGGATGGATAGAGACATATACAGACATAACATACGAACTCAAATAATATATTAGATATATATATAATATATATATATAATATATATATGAATATATATAATATATATATAAAGTACATAAAATAGAGACATTTTATTATGTACCTCATCGATTATATAATATATATATATATATAATATATAAGTATATATATATATATTATATTACATACCACAATATATATATATATATAATATAATTATAAACTATATTCTAATATACGCATTGTATGTGCAGTAGCGTGCGTGCGTCGTGCGTGCGTGGCGTGCGTAGCTGCCTGACACTCGGATCTCGAAACCTCAAGTGATTGTCGCCCAAACCAATCGAGCGGTGAAAATTAATCGCAGAACTGTACAATTAAGGCTTATTGAATAGTTTTTTTTTTACTTATAACGATAAATAAGCATCAGTGAGTCATCGCTCGAATTTCTCTGATCTGAGTATTCTGCTGCAATAGCGAAGATTACACTCGCAGGCAGAAAAGAGGATCCAGAGCGTTTTCTCACAGATGTCGGATCGGTTTTCAACGACATTTAATTAGTTACAAAGGCAATTATTTCGTTATTTCCCATACATCATCGTCATGTTTCTGCTTCTTCTTGTTTTTTATGTCTTCTTTTTCTATCTTCTTCTATTTCGAAGTCTTCATTGTTACTCCTCCATCCTTATACTTATTCTTTTTTCCTTTTCCTTTTTTATCTCGTTATCGTCATCGTCTTTTCTCTACGTTCTTCTTTCTTTTTCTATTTTTCTTACCGGGTAATTCAGGATGGACGAATATACGGATGGTCGAATACACGCACACACACGCACAGCACACACATGCACACAACGCACCCACATGCATGCCCAGCACGCGCACACACAACACGACGCACGCACGCACGCACACACAGCACCACGACACCATATAATATATATATATATTTATATATATATATATGTATATATGCATAATTTCACTGAACCTCTGTTTAGTGAAATCAAATCAAAAACAAAGCTTAGTGAATCGTGGATCATCCGCCATAAATTTAGCACTTCGTTAATTTTAATGCCGGCAATGGCCGCTTCAGGGATCCCTCCGCGGCGGCGGCGGCAGCGGCGGGCGGCAGCGGCGGCGAGCGGTCGGCAGCGGCACAGGTTGACTACAGGGCCTACGCTACCGTAAATTATTATGCACTAGCTAAACCCGCGCATACGCGCGCGCTTAGTGACTGTGATGCATGTGTTACCCAGTAAGTAAGTGTTTATGATTAAGGTGTGATAATGGAGAGTTTAGTTGTTTGCAACATGTTTGTTTGTTTTTATGGTTGAGATGTCAATACAAATACAATGTACAAATGCATAGCTTAACACGTAAAGGCATTAACCATATGTTTTGGACAAAGCACACAAGTGAATACAGACACACGCAACGCAACGCAACACACAAATGTTTTATTGTATGCATATGTATGAACTACTAGGTTGATGATACGGACTGGAAAGTTAGATATATAGAGTAGATGTCTGAATGGGTCTGGTAGTCGGGCGACTGATTAAACCAGCTTGGCTGCGTAGAGCACGTAATACTAAATACGTGCTTCGCATGTTTTCACACTGTGTGCGGACGTTGACCAGGTAATATTGCTGTGGTTGTGATCGCTTATTTCTACGCATGTTTGGCACTCTGTGCGGGACGAACGTAATATTACGTGCTTAGTGATCGGACGCTTAGCAAACAGATCAGGTGTTTACGACACCCGTAAGCAGCATTGCGCAGGACTTCCAAAAAAAAATCTAGCTCTGATAGAAATTACCAACTTGTACATCTCATATGGGAAACTATGGCGAAAAGCTACTGAATATTTACTTCAATTATTGCATGTTTATTTCTACTTAACATTATGGGCTTAACACAAATCTCAGACCACACAAAAATCGACAGCAGAAGTTAGAACCCAGATAGAACAGAACAACACGAAATCGAAAACACTGTTGAAAACAGAACGTAAAACAAAACAGCAGCCCCCTATCTCAGGCAAATCTTTACACTTTTTAGTTTTTTTAAATCTTTTTTAAGACCGAACAAACGGTTTTCAACGCGAGTATAGTTTTAGAACGGCCGTCCCGTGATACTCAATTCGATCTATTCTGTGAATTTGGCGGTCTATTTGCGAATCCAAAACTGACGGAGCCTTCTCATTAATATACATACATACAACATTCGTCTAGATACGATCAGGCACAAATATAATAGTAAGATAAACTAATCCACATCTTGCCTGTGAATCCCTGACAGTAATCCAACGCAAGTGGCGATATGGCGCGCAATGTACGCGTGCGCCAGGCGGTAAACGCGTGTGTGTGGCGTGTGTGTGTGTGCGGCGGGGGTGGGGTGTATGGTGTGTGTGTGATGTGTGTGTGATGTGTGTGTGTAGTGTGTGTAGTTATGTGTATGTGTGTGGTGTGTGTGTGGATGTGTGTTGCGTGCGTAGAGTGCGTGACGTGTGTGTGGTTGTGTGTGATGTGTGGTGCGTGCGTGCGTGAGTGATGTGTGGTGGTGTGTATGTGTGTGTGTGGAGTGTAGTGTGTTGTGATGCGTGCGTGCGTGTCGTGGCGATGCGTGCGTGGCGATGCGTGTGTGTGTGGTGTTGTGTGTGTGATGTGCCGTGGCGTGCGTCGCGTGGCAGTGTGTAGGTGTGTGTGCGTGCGTGGCGTGCGTGCGTGTAGTGTGTGGTGTGTGTGTGTGTTTTGTGTGTGCGGGCGTGCGTTGCGTGTGTCGGTGTGCGTGTGATGTGTGTGTGTGTGTGTGTGCGCGTGCGTGCGTGCATGAGTGCGTGCATGAGTGCGTGCATGAGTGAGTATGCGTGTGCGTGTACGTGTATAGGGACGGTATTACACGTGAGCGTGGGCGCGTACGTGCGCATGCGCACGTGCGTGTTTGTGTGTGAGCACTGCGCACGCGCGCGCATGTTTACGCAACTAAAATACGGTCCGATCGATCAGGTAAGCACCGTTTCTCTCTACCTGTAATCACAAATCCTTTCCGGCAAGACACGCGGCGGTGTAGCGAAATGCCGTTGGAATCGAACGACGGCATTGCGCCACAATTACCCTAAAAATCCAAGCGAAACACCCGCTCTGGCTCAACAACGCATTCAACGATCGATCTATCCGATCCACATGAATATTATATGCGAGCAGAACTTATACGAGACTTATATTAAACATTAGCCGTGCACGGGGACGGCAACGCTAAAATGCAGCAGAGCAACGGGAACCAAATACGTACGCGGTGGATCATAAAATTATTTTATCATGAACTCACGCCTATACAAAGAGTTTATGCGCTTTTGATTTTATTTAATCATGTTAATGAGTCCTTTCTCCCATTAGTGGTATTAGCATTAATGAAATAGGTTGTAAGACAATAAAGGTGCTAGGTTTTTTCGCCGTTATAATAGCAGGTTAGGGTGGATAATATGAGATAAAGATCCTTAACGTTAGAGTGCTCTTAGAAAAGATCTATTGTAGACATTAGAGTGGCGTTACGCACGTTTGGGGCTTACGGGCAGTTCATTTTCTGTGAGTGATTCACGAGAGATGTAGGAGCGCTATTTATATTAGAAGCATGTGGGGTGAATTAAACTCATCTATTTAAGTGCGCAATGAAGCCCTGGTGATAATGAATAGACGTCCACCTGCGAACTTGTGCAATCAATGCCTGCCGTTTGTTCAACAAGCCAGGGCATTTCCGTGTGTTTGTCTATGTGCTCTATTATATAAGCATGTATATATATATATATATATATATATATATATATATTATATATATATATTATAATGCGTGAGCGTGATGCAGTGTGTACATGTAGTTGTGTTTGCTTGCATTGCGTTGCATGTGTGTTTTTTCGTGCGTGCGTTCGCGTGCGCGGCGTGTGTAATGATGTCTGTATATATTGTCCNACACACACACACACACACACACACACACCGTGGTAGAATGACGAGTCTAGCCATAGGCGAGTGCACGCATTCAACTATATTTCTCCATATACCTCCTGTTGACACTTGACAGGTCGGTGCTCAATGCTTCGTTAGGTTGCTATGTTTCCAGGGAACGGGTCACGCTAGGGTTGTATCATGGACAAATCAACCCGACGATAGGCTGTGCTAATGCTTCCCTAGGTAAAACGAAGTAGTAGATTGACCAGCACATGGGGATACCGCCTCAAAAGCCACCATAGGGAGAGCCCAGCAAAGGGACATACCACCAACGGGACAAAGCACTCAGAAACATAAGGAGAATACACCATAGAGGCAAAGCATCTAGAAACATACCGCCATAAGGAGTTCTCACACACCAAGGAAGCAAAGCACCTAGAAACAGACCGCCATAAGGAGTTCTCACACACCACGGAAGCAAAGCACCTAGAAACAGACCGCCATAAGGAGTTCTCACACACCACGGAAGCAAAGCACCTAGAAACAGACCGCCATAAGGAGTTCACACACACCAAGGAAGCAAAGCACCTAGAAACAGACCGCCATAAGGAGTTCTCACACACCAAGGAAGCAAAGCACCTAGAAACAGACCGCCATAAGGAGAACACACCATGGAAACAAAGCACACACCTAATATGTCTCACTAGGAGAATACCACCCCAGCGACAAACTACCCCGGGATCATAAACCCCAGGAGAAACCCGGGATAAACCACACTAGAGAGAGGCCACTCTGGGGTATACCCACTGTTATCTGGGAGGCCCACTCCTGGTATACCCCAGGGGTACCTGGGTATACTCCTGGTATACCTGGACCCATCACACAAATGAAATGTCACCTCATTAGAGGGTCTGCACACCGGGGAAACCAGCTGTGCGGGGTCTCTTCTCTGATACAGGTCTCATACTACTCTCTCTCTCTCTCTCTCT
>NW_014577203.1:410133-411716 GCF_000485595.1 Priapulus caudatus | reverse complement strand
AGAGAGAGAGAGAGAGAGAGAGAGAGAGAGAGAGAGAGAGAGAGAGAGAGAGAGAGAGAAAGAGCGCGCACCGAAAAAAGGGTGGAAAACGGTTGAAAGAGTGACAAGTTGGCAAATCGCCATTTTCATTTTTGTCCAGATGTCCACAATTCTCATGGCTAAATATATATGAAAAAATTCGCATTTTGAAATGTTTTGTGCGCTCATTAACGATGACAGAAATTCTCCGCGGTCGTGTCGGATTGCGGGTGTTGGTGGGGGTGAGCTATGCAGCAGCAGTACCAGCCTGGCTTCCCAGAGGGCCTTATTATGTCACCCATGCAGTCTAACCGCGAGAGATGACTTCCGCTATAGGGGGGGGGGTACACGCGTGCGTGCATAGGTGATACACGCGTGCGTGCGTGCGTGCATGCATAGGTGATACACGCGTGCGTGCGTGCATAGGTGATACACGCGTGCGTGTGTGCATTGGTGATATATACGCGTGCGTGCGTGCGTGCATAGGTGATACACGCGTGCGTGCGTGCATTGGTGATACACGCGTGCGTGTGTGCATGGATGCGTGCGTTCATTGGCGATATCCGCGTGCGTGCGTGTATGTGTGTAGCAGTGCGAGCGCGAGTGCGTGCCAACGTGCGTGCGTGCGTGCGTGCGTGCGTGTATGTGTGTAGCAGTGCGAGCGCGAGTGCGTGCCAACGTGCGTGCGTGCGTGCGTGCGTGCGTGCGTGTGCGTGCGCGTGCGTGCGTGCGTGATAACCATTAGATGTAAACACACACAAAACGCGCGTCGTATTAGCACTCTGGACTATAGTGGAGAATAGAAAGAGATGTAATACAAGGAAAGGAAACGCACATGAAAAGAAGACGTGGACAAGAGATAACGTATACGAAGAGCGCACGAGAGGGTGCATAGAAGGAAGAGAGAGAGAGAGAGAGGGGGCGTGGAAGGGAGAGCAAGAAAGTAAAGAGAGACTACGCGAGATATAAAGGGGAGAATGATAAAAAAAGGAAAGAGACAGCATGCAAGGCAGAAACAAAGAGAACAAGTGCCGCAGAGCGATGACAGGCGGCTTCATTAAGGCGTCTACTGAGCGGTGACTCTGTGGTGGAGTGGTTGTGGATTCTAGTTAACCCTGTTAGTCCCAAATGTGTTCAGGCGATACACGGCGCAGACAGAACAGTGAATGGCACGTAGGGATGGTATCAGGAAACCGCTTCCTCACAAAAAGAGATGTTGCGTGTGGCTCGTATATGCAAGTTGCCACAAGATGGGGCGTAGCCGTTTAAGTGTGCTTCAGATTAAAGATGGAGCGCCCATCATACGTAGTAGCAACAACTATCTGCAGACCAGAATTAGGTAAGCAGCTCATGCATTACGGCGGTACAGCAAGACCTACAGGCTTGCGCTAATACGAGAGGGCATGCCACATCGTAACGGCCGGAGTTAACCCCGCATGAGCTAAAACCTCCCCACACGACCCACGCGACCAATGGGCCTGGCAGTAGCCACTCGCCAGTGGCATACGTTACATGTAACATACTGACAACACCAGAATAGGCCTATAAAATTATAAGCGATTTAA
>NW_014577203.1:404050-405145 GCF_000485595.1 Priapulus caudatus | reverse complement strand
ACACACACAAGCAGCCAGCTGTCGCATGCATACGACCACGCGGGTTGTGGATATACATAATCTTCTAAATACCTTCTTAACATTCTCTTGATATTTATAATATATATATATATATATATAGACGTAGATATCAAGAGAACTATATAAACCTCTAATAAACTTACGCTAAACTTCATGTAATAAACTTCATGTATATGAACTTAGATCGCAAGGTTTACATGCTCGTCTGCAAGATATCTAGTATAACTCATTGCGGATCTGATAGATCTTATCCAGATGTCGTAGAAATCTCGTGTAACGTACCCGACTATATTAAACGTCAAAGATGCGCGCGACTTCAGCTTCGAATGCCTGTGAGTGCACGTCCAAGCCGGCAGGCACAAGCAGATGCCATTTCTACTCGGATGATATCAGAGAATAACATTTATTCTCGAGTTGATACGCAGACTGAATTGCAGCGCCGTAGTGCAGTATTGCATCGCAATCATCGGCCCGATGATATCAGAGAATGTCAGACACATATTCCTGGGTTGATACACAGGCGTATTGCAGCGCTGTATAGATTATTGCATTATTGCATCGTAATGACTGTAAAGTGAGTCTCGTGTGAACCGAGACGTATACGGATGAAATATTCATTGTAAAGCGATTAGTGTACATCTCTGCACTGGCGAACTGGACGATGCTCAGCGCAGCCACGTCGTAAACAGACGCGTCCGCTTGGTAGCTGGCTGCGGGCGTAGAACAGGTGGAACAAAAGCCAGGAAAGAGGTCCGGTTGTCATTGCACACGCACACGCACACATGTACGTACACACACGCGCGCACACACACGCGCACGTACGCACGCACGCACGCACGCACGCACGCACGCACGCGCACGCACACTCACACGCACACGCACACGCAAACGCACACGCACACGCACACGCAAACGCACACGCACACGCACACGCACACGCACACGCACACACGCGCGCGCACGCACCCGCACACACACACACACACACGTATACACACACACACGCTCGCGCGCACACACACACACACACACACACACACACACACACACGCACGCGCACACGCACACGCACAC
>NW_014577203.1:389234-403341 GCF_000485595.1 Priapulus caudatus | reverse complement strand
CACACACACGCACGCGAACGCGCACACACACACACATACACACACACACACACGCACGCGCACGCACACACACACGCACGCGAACGCGCACACACACACACATACACACACACACACACGCACGCGCACGCACACACACACGCACGCGAACGCGCACACACACACACATACACACACACACACACGCACGCGCACGCACACACGCACGCACGCGAACGCGCACACACACACACATACACACACACGCACGCACGCACACGCACGCACGCGCACGCACACAGGCTCATGCACGCATGTCAGACATGTACATTATTGCCTTGTCTTCGCAACATACTAATCTAATAAGTGAGCATCCAGACACACCAGTTTATGAGGTGGCAATCCATGGCAGCACTCACTCGCACGCAAACATACACTAATTGGTTTTCACTTACATTTCACGACATAAAAACGGCAGGTTTTATGCAATGTTATTGCTTTCAGTAACGTCATCATGTCTTACATTGTAGGCATAGTCTTGGTAAAGTACATGTAACATCCAAAAGCAAAAACTTCACCATTGTCACACACTATTCTAATTCAAAACATGAGTGGGAAATCAACTGTGCTTAAGTAAACTATGCATATATTATAGATGTATTGATTAACTGAAATTTTAACAATGAGTAATAATTGATGAAATGGTAAGGAATGCATTGCTCATATTGTAAAAAATTGTTATTTTCAGTTTACAATTAACATTGTACTACTCAGTGATACAGTGATATGATAGCAGACAATGTAAATGTTTTAATGACATCTCAAAACAGATATAATTTTGCACTAAATTGGATTTAACGCAGCTTTTGCATAAACAGCTAACACTAAAACCATTTCACATGATTGCGGATATATGATAAGATCGACAGATCATGCATGTTTTCTATCAGTTAATCATAAAACAGTGATCTATTGACTACCTTACCGTGTGATACTTAATTGAGTCGCCGTGCAAATTCACACTCAGGTTATTTAGTATAGCACTACTGTACTAGTGTTGGCAATGTCCATTGTCAATAACGTGACATTGTTTGAACTGCCAATAAACATTTATATGTACTCTTCAGCATTGGGTTATTTACTGGTCACATAACCATAACGAATCGGTGGTGTCCATTCGCCTGACCAGCTTTAAAATTCCGAGAAAATCCTAGAAATCTTAACCGTATAACCTCATATTGATTCGACTTCAAAGTCGAAAAGACTACATCAAAGACGGAAAGAGACCAAGCTGATCAAAGAAGCCAAACTTAAAGTGATGCTTTAGAGATGGTACGTGCCGAAAGCAATGATCATGTTCCGAGGATTCAGTGCTACGAATTTAGGCATCTTCACTGCATTCTCCCAAAAAAATTATTCAGCCCCTATCATGTGTGTATATCCGCATACCGATATCAGTGCATGTTTTTCGGTTTTGCCCTCACACATGGTGTTAGACTGGCCGTCTGTCATACAAAGACGTGGTTTTGTTCAATTTACACCATAACAGCGAGAGTCAACGACCGAAACAACTTCCCTACCTTCGCTGAAAATCTGTTAATAGATGTTTTTACGCAAAAAACATTCACCCACGTATACACACACCGTAACTCTTCTTTCGATGTTATAAGAAACACGTCTATTTTTTGTTTAGCCTCACAGGCACGTGCACGCCTGATCAGCCACAGCTGTAGTAACAAAGTCTGATGGTGAACCTTCCAAACAGCAATTTTATTAAAGACGAGTTGCACGCTCAACACAAATGAATTTAATTGTTTTGAAAAGATTGTCAAATGGATAGGAGTGCGTGAGGTCCATATTTACTGCTAAACGATCAAACAATGACTAGGGAACACTGTGGCTGGCTGGAACTGATTTAACATGACTAGGCCTATATATGGCAAAGTTAGGTTTACAAGATTTAACAACGCTCGTTGAAGATTGACGATTGCCTATATGCGTGCATGCATTGTTGCGTGTATAGTGATCAGAGTCAGTTGAAGCTAAACTCAAACGTGCTACGATACAACTACAGACTGACATGATAGACTGCTTACACGTGACATTGCATTTGCAATCTGCCCGCTCTCTCCCTCTCTCTGTCTCAGGCACACATGCCGTCATTCAGTGACATTACGCACCTAACCGTAAAGGCGTAACCGTAAAACTAAAATAAATAATTGATTACTAGGATATAAGATAGCTTACGGATTGAAGTCTGCGCTGCACGTATCCAATGAGTGTGTCAAAACGTACTACGGTGAATATTAACAATTTACACGGAAATGCACAGCAAACCGACAGCCGACCGAACACACTTCGCCGATGTGACTGAATGTAAACACAAGTCTAGTGACGTCACCGAATGCGTGGCCACTGTAAACAGCGCCATCTCTTGGCCTGAAACATTATGTTTCAAGGCCTAAAATGTACAGACAGACGAGCCTGAGAACAAAATATTGAAAATATACATATTGTATATATATATATATTTTATATACATATACATATATATATCTATATATACATTGTATATATATGTATATATTGTTCTCAGGCTATAGGCAAGCAGCTTATTCGGCTATAACTACAAATAATTATATGATTCAGACACATTTTATTTACCATGTACGGTTGGTATAGAAGAACAGTATATCTTTTCAGAGATACGACCAGTTGTACGACAGATTGGATACTGATGATCCAGCATGAAGAAGCAACGAGCATTTATTCTCCTTTTCAACGGCTGATTTTGACAAAGTGTCCATTTATCTGGTAGATACTTGATATGGACGAACACGGGTTTCCCGTTATGCTACAGGGAAATTTACTACGACTGGGCACCTATTCATTATTAGAGTGACTGGTGGGTGTAGATGAGCTTTGTAAATTAAAACTGATATGTCACAAAAATACTGTTTCATTCATTGCATAAAGACTCGCGGGCCGCACAGCAGAATATATGTCATTTAGGACACATATCGCCCTCTATTGGCAGCCTGAAATTTTATGTGTCAGCCAGAAAAATGTGGAGTCCTATTCTAAATAAATAAAAGCTTGTGGTTCATTCGTTGGACCAGGTTTGGTTTACAGTTGCTATACATGTAGGACACATATCGCTTTTTATTTCCTGGTCATGGTGTTACCAATGTAAGTGATGTAGTTTCGACTTGATTAAACGGACGTGTGGTAAAGTAGAGGGCGGTTAAGCTATAGGATCTAACTCGAGGGAAAACAACAATTACACGTCATACATGGTTAACACACAACGTGCTTTATTAAATATAAAATACCGTATATATATATATATATACTGTGGTAAACATTATTGATTGAAATCGAATATCTCGCACATCCGTACACGTGCATATGCGTGTATGCAACGAAGCCACACGCGTTCAACTAGCAACCTTCACAACTTCGCTCACTAGAATATTACGAACGTTTAAAATATGACGGTAAAAGAGCCACTTCAATCACGTACGACGCGCCCATTATAGTTAATAATTCTCTCATGGCCTATACTGCAGAAATGTAACGAATAAGAACATGTAATAGTTAACCCGATGACCTCATATTCGGTTTTATAACGTATCTGTCCTTGCTAACTGAAGTTGGCACGGTGCCAGATTAAACATGGAAACAGTATAATGTAATTACCATAAACATGATAACACCATGATAGAACGGTTAAACACACGAGAAATACAATTTTGCCCCAGCTACACCATATATACAATAATAACCATGACGGTAAAGTAATTTTGATAGCTTCTAGGCACTTCGTGCAATACGGACATAAATAAACTACCCTCGCGAACCCATGTATACCAGCACGTGTATATAATAATACATATATATGTACTCAGTACAGATATGTTCCAGGGCCGTAGCCAACGTAGGCTAGAGGTGGGTGAGGAGAGAAAAGCCCCGCGCAGTTGGGGTTCTGGGTAGTTGGGCTGTTGACCGTAGGCAATTCGCTATTGACCATATAAGTTAACAGTATCTACATTTGCCTGGAAGAGGGGACATCTGCCCCATCTCCACTAGTCCCAGCCCTGTGTTCTTAATACTAGTATATACATATAGGTTCATGGTCTCATCACACAAAATCGATCAAATATCAATAGCATATAAGCTGAAGATCCTGACTGTAGTTATTCACACACGGTAAAATATTACTACTATCAGGAATGTATTTACTTATTATTACAGATATTATAGATATACTACCTGTAATTATATATAACAATTTGATTGCCATGTATCACGTAGTTTCCTCTGACATTTAGACATTCTAGGCACAATAAATCAAGAGTCTATCAATTGATCTATTGATAGACTCCTGAATAAATTACAGGAAAACAGAACACATTGAAATGATAACAAATATCAAACGGTGAAAGTTCAGTTGGATTTATACCAGGAGTAGATAAAGGGGAAAGTTCCCCTTTATCTACTCCTGATTTATACATATATGCAAACAAATCTATAACTTAATATCGATTTCATAATGACATATGACATTATGACTTTATATGATATGATTAACTGTGGTATATCTTTGGATTAGGAGAGGTAAACGTATATTACAGGGTTGAGTAAGCACCTTAAGGCATTGTAATGGTTGTTCTAACACTCATAGCAACCACGTATGTGTGTAGACTAAAGCAATGAGAGTCTAGTGACATTTTAACACTTTCATCTATGAAACAACCCTGAAAACTATATTTGTTTGCTACGTCCCAATATGGCAGCTTTGTCATTTTCTACTTTATATGCTTATATACAAGAAGCTGAACAGTCAAAAAATTAATTGGCATGAGTTTGCATTCTATGGCATCGATGACTGGTACCCATATTCTGTATTGATGGGTTGGCAAAACAACGAAAAATTTATGTGTACATCTTGGATAGAGTAAAACCCATGTAATAAGAAATATATGGCTGCCTGGCAGCAGTGGCGACAATTTACATTCAACGACAGTAAGACAGTGGCTTGTCATATATATGATGCAACCACATCATGCATACATGATCTGAGGAAAAATTGGAAAACTGTACCAGGTTGTTTTAACCAAACAAATAAATAAACTTATTTGTCTCTTGGAATAGCCTAAAGCCCGCCGCACACGGTGAACTAACTGCTGAGCCAACGGCCTCAAGAGGCCGTTGGCTCAGCAGATAGCTCAGCGTGTGCGCGCAGATTCTGCACGATTTTTGGCCTCGCGTGGCTGTGAGACCGATATCTATCGTGTTTGATATTTGTGGCCGCGAGTGCCAGAAACTCAGCGTGTGCGGGCTCCGTCGAGCTATCAGGCTCAGGGCCACAAATATTTCCGGGACCAATGACAGCGCAGGAATATGGCATGTGATTTAAAATGTCGGCGCCCACTGAACGCGAAAACGCTAATCTTTCCCTGTAGATTCTGTGATTGTTGCAACGTACGAGCGTCGTTGTTGTGCTGCGCGTGTGCAGTGTACACGTTTCGTGCGGTGCGTGCATGCGTGCGTGTGCCCGAGCACATGCCTACATAATGTGTTGCGTGCGTGTGTACGTGATCACGTCGGCGTGCGTGCGTGGGCGTAGCGTATCCGTGTGTGGGCACGTACACGTGCGTGCGTTTGTCGGTCGTGATGCTTGCGTGTGGGCAGGTACCCGCGTGCGTGCGTGCGTGCGTGTGTGCGGGTGCAGGTACACCGTGTGTGCATGTGGTGCGTGCGTGCGTACGTGCGATGCGTGGCATGCAATGCATGGTTCACCGCACGCAATCGCACGCACGTTGTACGTGTCACACGCACGCGACGTGTACGTTGCCCCAGGCTACTGGACGCAGCGCAAGCACGTGTACGTACACAGCACGCCAACACTCATGTACGCATGTGTACGTCACACGCCGCATGCACGCACGCAGCGAACGTGTACCTTGCACACTTGCGCGCACGACACGCACGTGTAGCGTGCACAATCACAGAATCTACAGAAAAGTAGAGTTTTGCTGGCTGTGTCAGTGGGCGCCGACATTTAAATCACATGCCCTATTCCTGCGCCTGTCATTGTCGGTAAATATTTGTGGCTGAGCTGATAGCTCACGAGCCGCACACGCTGAGGTTCTGGCCTCGCGTGCCCACAAATATCAAACACGATTATATATCGTTCTCACAGCACGTCGAGCCAAAATAATCGTGCGAGAATCTGCGCGCACACGCTGGAGCTATCTGGCTGAGGCCAAAGCGGCCTCTTAAGGCGGTTGGCTCAGCAGATAGTTCACCGTGTGCGGCGGGCTTAATGGTGTTCACTGCTGAAAGAGCCAGTAAAACATTTGTTGTGGTAAAATTTCTGAAACAAAGCGTTGAATCAAAATTTGCTTCCACCTGTACAAATACCCTAATGTATGATTGCACTCCATACTCTTTCATTCGCTCTCAAATAGCTACGATTCAATAAAATAACTTTAAACAACAACACTCAAAATCTGCATAAACTCACACCAATTGCCATCGCGAGTCAAACTAGACTTCCGCCACGGTCTTCCGGTATCTTCCGGCTACATTATGATCCCATAGCTTCTCCTCCTCCTCGCACTTATGACGACTGGGAAACAAAAAAGCGTGGCGATCGACAGAGTGCGAGTGAAATGCGTCGTCGGGCAAACATCACCGGACGAACATCACCAGGGGTACGTGCTCGCTGCATCCCCCTCCCGCGCACGCACATCTCCCGCCTAGTATCTCCTACCTCTCTCACGCACGCGCCGACACACACCCACCTCGCCGCGTACGCATCTCCGCACTCTCCCCCCTCCTCTGCGGCTCACCCCTACCTCTCTTCTCGCATCGATACTCCCCCTCCCCATTCCTTCCTCCCTCGTATATGCGACGTTATACTCATCCCCCTCCGCTGCATCTCACCCTGCCTCGCCTCCCTCTCTCTCTGACTCCCTCCCTCCGCTTCGCTCCCTGTCTTCGCCTCGCCTCCTCGTCTCGGCCGCCGCTACAAAGTGCGGTCGTCTCGGGCAACGACGAACAGCGGCTGCACGTGCGCTAGGTGGCACCCTCGTGGCTATGGCTCCCGTCGAAGTCGGCGAAGCAGGAGGTAGTCGGGCGGAGTGTCTTTGGCAGCGCGCGAGCATCGGGCGAGCTTGGGCGACAGGGGTAGGGCCGGAGCGCGCCCGCGCCCAGCCGCCCCTGGGCTCAAGCGGGGCGGGCTTGTGGGAGACCGTCTCCAGCCAGTCGGCCGACTGCTGGTGCTTGCGAGCTGCCTCGGCACGAGTCCAGTCTTCTGCAAGACGCCGTCAACGAGAGAGATATGGAATTAGGAGGCTAAAAAAAGTACGTTTGTTTCAGCTACCCGACGCGGTCCGATTCTTAACCGGCTGTCGAAACATTTTATTGGTGATCGGCAAAAAAAAGAAAGATTATAGTATTTAAAAAAAAAATTTTTTAATTAAAAAATCCAACGTGATATCGATCGTACATTGCATTTGATGTTGACTTTGAAGTCATTATATGGGCTGTTATAGTAGCAAACAAGTATTTACGTTAAAAACAGAAAAAAAAAAAAATATTTTGATAAAAAAAAGTTTTGCTCTGCCTACCGGTGGTCCATTTTTTTCAGCTCGTTAGTGGAAACAAACATATTTTTTGTTTAGCCTTATCATGGGTTAATAATGACAAATTGTCATTATCGCGGCCGCGCGCGTTAGAAATGATGAGTACGTGATTGAAACTGGTCGCGGCGGCAAACCGCTGTCCTTTGCAAGACGCCCGCAACAAGAGAGGATTGAATTAGTACTATATATTAAATATAATAAATATATTAACTATTTTATTGGGTATCCCATGACCTCTGCAAATCACACAGGGTAGAAGAGCGTCACCTCAATTCCGATTGTTACGGTGGTTTATTATCCCTCACCCAATCGGAGTTGGAGGAGGTTATTGATCGAACCTCTCATGTAGTTGTGTTCGTGTTGGCTACGTGTGTTCGCGGCAAAGTTAAGAAAAAAAGTAGAATCCGATATTAGCGCCCAAAGTTAGCGGAGCCAGCCAGCAGCAGCTCAGTCAGTCAGTAGCAGCCTGCCGGCGAGCGGTCGAGCCAGCTCGTAACACATACATGTTACATGGGGGGCTGTATGGCGTTATGTCGTCTGGCGCGGAGGTGTATGCACAGCTCCGTGAGTCCGCCCTGTCTAGTTATTATTGTTGTTGCTTCTGGTATGAGAGCAGGAGAAGCGCTTCGCCCATCGATTCCGATTTCTGAACTCGCATAGTCGAGGTTTACAAGTCGTCGCCGATTCGTGCGTTAGAAAATGAACTGTCGGATGGCACTAAAGAGCGATTCAATTTGATTAAAATCCGATTCGAATTGTTTCAATCGTGACCGTGAAGTTCACGTCGCGCGGTCGACAAGATGGAGTGAATTACGAAGGTGTGAGGCGTGAGGGGCGTGTGTCGCGGCGCGAGAGCTGCACTCTCGAGCTGCGTGAGCATTCGGTACAGACAGATCGGGGTGAACCCGAGAAATGCGCCCTTCACGAGCACACGCCGCACTATATTATTGCTGATTGTGCCTGCAGCCTATGAATGTGATTCAGTGATATAATGACAGCTGCTAGTCTCTGAAAATAGCCTAATGACTTACCCATCACAATTTGAAAATGCGCTAATCAGGGCTAAGAGTAGCGACAAAACGTCTCCGCGAATTCACTCACCCTATTTCTGTAGGTCGGTTTCGCGCCGGCGGACAGGAGAAGCTGTATGCAGTGCGTCTGAGCGTTGCTGGCCGCTAGATACATCGGCGTCACTCCCCACTTATCCGCCATGTCAACGTTGCTTCCGTGCTGGTAGGAACGACGACAAAAATGCCACGTTGAAAAAACAAGAGCCATCGAACGTTGCCGACTCGAGTGAAACAAGCCAGCGTGTCTAGTCAATAGCAGGTTTGTATCCTGTGAATTATGTCACGTGAAACAAGCCAGTGTGTCTAATAAATATCAGATTCGTATCACATGCATGATGTTGATTTCATTGTTCAGTGCGACAGATCAAGAACCAAGGGCAAAACAATACGACACCAAGTTCTGTAACCCTGTGGTTACACAGCGTTACCTTTATCAGCAGAGCTGAACAGTCTGGGTAGAGACCTATGGCTACATGTAGCGGCGAAGCACCATGGCAACACACACTATCTACATCTGCTCCAAACCTGAAACGGACATAGGTGTAGTTCACAATAACGACATTTATGTGTTGTGCGAGTCACGATACCATTCATATCACGACATGCATACAATGAGGGAGGGGCGACGCAAATTATTAGGAATCAAATTTATTGTTATTATTCTGGCAAAGATCACTACTGTTGCTAGATCAAGTTTTGCAACACAAGCAATTACTAAAGGGTGTATTGAGATGCTGTTACGTGAGTGTTTGATTCCCATTAATGGTGCTAGAATCTCAGTTTTTTTCTCATTTTCTTTCTTTCAACAATTT
Source organism: Priapulus caudatus (assembly GCF_000485595.1). Taxonomy (NCBI): domain Eukaryota; kingdom Metazoa; phylum Priapulida; class Priapulimorpha; order Priapulimorphida; family Priapulidae; genus Priapulus; species Priapulus caudatus. The sequence continues at coordinate 393,828 of NW_014577203.1, read as the reverse complement.
GGATTGTAATTTGTGCAAAATGTTAGGCTCTCCGTGACTATTGTCTTTATTTCCATATCTTACCTAATGAGATCTTCCATGCATGCTAGATGGCCCTTGTAAGATGCCCAATATAGCGGACTCTTTCCATAATAATCCTTCGTGTCTATATCACGAATCCCTGAATGTAGTAGATGCTCAAAATTATTCAGCAAGTAATGCTATAGAGAAGTTATAAATGCATCGTTGACAAAAGACTAAAAATGTCAGCTAGAGTATTAAACAGTATTGTGCCGAGTTTCACATGACATGTGCATGCATCTTATATTTTCAAGATAAAGTTTAATATAATACAAGTTAAAGGTGACCGGTCACCAGAGGTTTTTACTAAGATATGAACGCAGTTAACGGGAAATATCAGGTTGTTGGCTTCAATAATACACCAATATAACAGAGATTTTGTATCAGGTTTTCCGTCATTTCAAAACAAGTAGCAATAACACAGCATATGATGACTCAGCCCAAGTGTCCACCGAACCCTGCAAGTACCTCAATTTCTTTGACCTAAATTACATTTCTTTACTATACATTTACACAATTCTTACAATGTGAAATCTTATGAAAATCGCTTTTAACGATACAGTGATAAAACACCCACGCGACATCCCCTCAACAAATATCAGCTCTTTTGCACAAACACTTTCGCTCGCATTTTTTGCATCCTTTACTTCGACACTGACCTTCCAGGAACAAGATCCTGTGCAGCACGTGGACGTTTCCCTGGCACGCCGCGTAGTGCAGGTCCGTCCAGTTGTGGTTGTAGCTCGCCGGCGTGATGCGATACAGGCAGTTGCTGGGGTGGCTCCCGAGAAAGCTTCCGGCCACCATGCTCGACTTGATTCCCATTTTGCAGCGGTGCAGTGGTCCGACGCGTGCGCAACCTCCTCCGCTTCTACCATAGCCAGACTTTGTCGTTGCTGGCCGCACTTGTAAGCTGCTTCGTACGAAGCTCTTACGCGATCGCAGGCGACTGTAAATCCTTCAGACTTCTTTCTTTGCGCCGAAAAACAACTCGTTTTTCTTCGAGAACAGTTTTCGTTGCTTCGCACTTGGTTTTTGGTTTTTACATAAGTTCAAGTCGTTGATCGTCTCATCTTGTTCGATAACCACCTTCAAAATGTTAAACACTTTGCTAAGTGAGGTTTGCTTTCAAGCACTAGTGTTGCATTGCAAAATTCTGTACTTTACACAACCATATGCGATCATAAACACGTTGGCGCATCGTGGGCTATGTGGGTTTTATTGTGGTTTGTTACAAATTAGTTGTATAAATGAGTTATATGAGAACCTAGCTTCAATTTGCAATCATTCAATAGCCACGTACACTTGCAGATGGCAGATGGCAGATGGCAGAATGCACATTTACGAAAATGACATAGGTCTCAATGGGACCCATGTTCTCTATCCTTGAACCACTGTGTGGGCTGACATGCTACAAACATTTCACATTGGGTTCCTTCAAACTTTACTGTAGTGTAGAGCATATAGCCCTGTGTAACCCATCCAGGTTGTGTGCATGACTAGCGTCAATATAAAGTCGGTATTCTAACCCTAGCAATACCGTTTCTTGGAGCTAAGCCCTGTGTAGCTCTAGTAACTATAGCCCGCGCGTACGGTTGCTGCCAACCTGCGCAACCGTACGCGGGCTATAGAGTATAGTTAATAGTCTAGAGCTAAGCCTTGTGTAGTGTACCATGAGTCATGACGCGTGCTCAGTGGGAGGGAGGGTCAATGGTCATGAGGTCAATAAATTGTGCCTTAGAAATTTTAATGATCGGACACTATTCTAGAAAGTAGAACGTCCTAGAATATATAGCACCAGATAGTAAAAATGTCTAGTGCACAATTTAATATTGGCCCAGCCCAGGGGCAGGGCTACAGTGCCAGTGGGTGGCAGTGCCGTGGTGCTGGCTGCTGCATCAGTGCATGAAGCTAAAATCAACTACCAACAAATTTCAAGCAGAGAAGTAACGCATTTAAAATATACACACGATTAAGTTCCCAACAACAACAACAACAAAGTTAGTTCCCATATTCGTGCACCTACTTAATATTTGTTCAGCCTGTGCCGATTCCAGGGGCCGGCCACTAACTTTCAACTTACCTCAAAGACCGTCTCTCACTCAGTTGGTGTGTTGCTTGTTTACAAGTGCAAGTTACTGCTGCACGTGAGTTCGCGAGAGTCGAGACTAGCACGAGATGCTGATGACGTCACCGAAATACACAACAGCAGGTCAAGGAGAGTTCATGTTCACTGATCTATAGTGCTATATCGAGTGCATGCATCGAGATTATGCACTCTTGTATGCACTCTCTTATACACTCTATTATGCACTCTTGATATTATCAGGAGTCTATCAATATATTGATAGACTCCTGATATTATAGGTTTTATATCGACATAGTCCTTCGATGTAGTTGTCCCTTGGATTTTTAAAACTAATATTTACTAGGTTATGTTATATTTAGATCAGTGACAGTGGTCACCAACCTACATGCAGGCGTAACATTTTTACACATTTTGATACATTGCAGCAGTTATTGATGCACATTGCGCCACATTCTTATACCATCTCTCACCCTCCCTCCTTCCCTCCCTCCCTCTTCTAGGACGTGCCAACTACTGAGCTACGATTCCTTATTCTTCGGATAACATCGCTCCCAGCGGATCCCTACCTCCCTCCCTCTCACCCACACTCACCCCCTTTCCTTCTCCCTCCCTCCCTCCCTCCTTCCCTCCCTCCCTCGTCTCGCCCCGCTACAAGTGCGTCGTCTCGGGCACGACGACGCGGCTGCACGTGCGCAGGTGGCACCCCTCGTGGATGATCCCGTCGAAGTCGGCGAACAGGAGGTAGTCGCGGAGTGTCTTGGGCAGCGCGAGCCGGGCGAGCTTGGCGACGGGGTAGGGGCCGACGGCGCGCCGTGCCACCAGCCGGCACTGGTGCTTCAGCGAGGGCGGGTTGTGCGAGACCGTCTCCAGCCAGTCGCAGAACTGCTGGTGCTTGACGAGCTGCCTTGGCACGAGTCCAGTCTTCTGCAAGACGCCGTCAACGAGAGAGAATTTAATTAGGCCTAAAACAAGACGTTTGTTTCCGCTAACCCGACCGAGTCCATTTTAAACTGCAGTGTCGAAACATTTTATTGTGATCGGCAAAAAAAAGAAAAGATATATATTTAAAAAATATGTTTTTTTAATATAAAAAATCCCAACGTGATATCGATCGGTAAATGCATTGATTTGACTTTGAAGTCATTATATGGGCTGTTATATGTAGCAAACAAGTATTGTTAAAATACAAAAAAATTTAAAATATTTGATAAAAAAAAGTTTTGCCTGCCTACCGTGTCCAATTTTGTTCAGCTCGTTAGTGGAAACAAACATATTTTTTTGTTAGGCCTTATCAGGGGTTAATAATGACAAATTGTCATTATCGTCGGCCGATCGAGCGTTAGAAATGATGAGTACGTGATTGAACTGTCGGTTTGGCCCAAGCCCTGTCTTTTGCAAGGCGGCGTCAACAAGAGAGGATTGAATTAGTATTATTATATTAAATATAATAAATATATTAATTATTCTTATTGGGTCCCATCTTCTGCAACACACAGGGTAGAAGAGCGTCACCTCAATTCCGATGTTACGTGGGTTTATTTACCTCCGCCCAACGAGTTGAGGAGGTTATGTGATCACTCTCATGTAGTTGTGTTCGTGTTGGCTAGTGTGTTCGCGGCGATGCGATATTAGCGCGCCAAGTTAGCGAGCGCCAGCCAGCAGCAGGCCAGTCAGTCAGTAGCAGCCAAGCAGCGAGCGGCGAGCCAGCTCGTAACACATACATGTTACATGAGGCGTATGGCGTATGTCGCTGGCGGAGGTATGCACTCTTCGTGAGTGCTCTCTGTCTAGTTATTATTGTTGTTGTCTTCTGTAAGATGCAGGAGAAGCGCTTCACCACATCGATTCCGATTCGACTCGCATAATCAGGGTTTACAATCGTCGGCCGATCGTGCGTTAGAAAATGAACTGTCGGATGGCACTAAAGCGCGATTCAATTTGATTCAAATCCGATCGAATTGTTTCAATCGTGACGTGAGTTCACGTCGCGCGGTCCGAAAAGATGGCGTGAATTACAAAGGTGTGAGGCGTGGGGGGCGTGTGCGGGCGCGAGAGCTGCACTTTCGAGCTGCGTGAGCATTCGTACAGACAGTCGGGGTGAACGCCGAAGAATGCGCGCCTTCACGAGCACATGCCGCACTATATTATTGCTGATTGTGCCTGCAGCCTATGATGTGGATTCAGTGATATAATGACAGCTGCTAGTCTCTGAAAATAGCCTAATGACTTACCATCACAATTTGAAAATGCGCTAATCAGGGGTAAGAGTAGCGACAAACGTCTCCGCGAATTCACTCACCCTATTTCTGTAGGTCGGTTTCGCGCCGGCGGACAGCAGAAGCTGTATGCAGTGCGTCTGAGCGTTGCTGGCCGCTTAGATACATCGGCGTCACTCCCCACTTATCCGCCATGTCAACGTTGCTTGCCGTGCTGTAGGAACGACGA
>NW_014577203.1:358265-389209 GCF_000485595.1 Priapulus caudatus | reverse complement strand
TATCGTCGGCCGATTCGAGATTATAGAAAAAATAAAATGACTGTCGGCATGGCATCTAAAGCGGCGATCAATTTGATTCAAATCCGATTCGAATTGTTTCAATCGTGACCGTGAAGTTCACTGTTCGCGCGTTCGAAAGATGTGCGTGAATTACAAAGGTGTGAGGCGTGGGGGCGTGTGTCGCGGCGCGAGAGCTGCACTTTCGAGCTGCGTGAGCATTCGTACAGACAGAGCGGGGTGAACGCCGAAGAAATGCGCCCTTCACGAGCAGCATGCCGCACTATATTATTGCTGATTGTGCCTGCAGGCCTATGAATGTGATTCAGTGATATATGAACAGCTGCTAGTCTCTGAAAATAGCCTAATGACTTACCATCACAAATTGAAAATCGCTAAATCGGGGTAAGAGTAGCGACAAAACGTCTCCGCGAATTCACTCACCGCTATTTCTGTAGGTCGGTTTCGCGGCCGGCGGAACAGGAGAAGCTGTATGCTAGTGCGTCTGAGCGTTGCTGGCCGCTAGATACATCGGCGTCACATCCCCACTTATCCGCCATGTCAAGTTGCTTCCCGTGCTGGTAGGAACGACGACAAAGTGTCCACGTTGAAAAAACAAGAGGCCATCGAACGGTTGCCGACTCGAGTGATAACAAGCCAGCGTGTCTAAGTCATAGCAGGTTTGTATCCTGTGAATTATGTCAGCGTGAAACAGAGCCAGTGTGGTCTAATAAATATCAGATTCGTATCACATGCATGATGTTGATTTCATTGTTCAGTGCGACAGATCAAACAAGGGCAAAAAACAATACGACACCAAGTTCTGTAACCCTGTGGTTACACCAGCGTTACCTTTATCAGCAGAGCTGAACAGTCTGGGTAGAGACTATGGCTTACATGTAGCGGCGAAGCACCATGGGCAACACACACTATCTACATCTGCTCCAAATCCTGAAAGCGGGACATAGGTGTAGTTCACATAAACGACATTTTAGTGTTGTGCGAGTCACGATACCATTCATATCACGACATGCATACAATGAGGGAGGGGCGACGCAAATTATTAGGAATCAAATTATTGTTATTATTCTGGCAAAGATCACTACTGTTGCTAGATCAAGTTTTGCAACACAAGCAATTACTAAAAGGTGTATTGAGATGCTGTTTACGTGAGTGTTTTGATTCCTCATTAATGGTGCTAGAATCTCAGTTTTTTTCTCATTTCTTTCTTTCAAACAATTTGGATTGTAATTTGTGCAAATGGTTAGGCTCTCCGTGACTATTGTCTTTATTCCATATCTTACCTAATGAGATCTTCCATGCATGCTAGATGGCCTCTTGTAAGATGCCCAATATAGGCGACTCTTCTCATTAATAATCCTTCGTGTTTATATCACGAATCCCTGAATGTAGTAGATGCTCAAATTTATTCAGCAAAGTAATGCTATAGAGAAGTTATAAATGCCATGCGTTGACAAAAGACTAAAAATGTCAGCTAGAGTATTAAACAGTATTGTGGCGAGATTTCAACACATGAATGTGCATGCATCTATATTTGCAAGATAAAGTTTAATATAATACAAGTTTAAAGGTGACGGTCACCCAGCAGGTTTTTTACTGAGATATGAACGCACGTTAACGGGAAATATCAGGTTGGTTGCATATCAAAAACACCATATAACAGAGATTTCTGTATCAGGTTTTCCGTCATTTCAAAACAAGTAGCAATAACTACAGCATATGATGACTCAGCCCAAGTGTCCAACGCGAACCTGCAAGTACCTCAATTTCTTTGACCTAAATTACATTTCTTTACTATACATTTACACAATTCTTACAATGTGAAATTCTTAGGAAATCGCTTTTAACGATACAGTGTGATAAAACCCACGCGACATCCCCCTCAACAAATATCAGCTCTTTTGCACAAACACTTTCGGCTCGCGATTTTTGGCATCCTTTACTTCGACACTGACCTTCCAGGAACAGGATCCTGTGCAGCACGTGACGTTTCCCTGGCACGCCGCGTAGTGCAGGTCCGTCCCAGTGTGGTTGTAGTCTCGCTCGGCGTGTCGATACAGGCAGTTGCTGGGGTGGCTCCCGAAAAAGCTTCCGGCCACCATGCTCGACTTGATTCCCATTTTGCCAAGCGGTGCAGGTGGTCCGAGACGCGTGCGCAACTCCTCCGCTTTTCTACCATAGGCCAGACTTTGTCGTTGCTGGCCGCACTTGTAAGCTGCTTCGTACGAAGCTCTTACGCGATCGCAGGCGACTGTAAATCCTCAGACTTCTTTCTTTGCGCGAAAAACAACTCGTTTTTCTTACGAGAACAGTTTTTTCGTTGCTTCGCACTTGTTTTTGGTTTTACATAAGTTCAAGTGTTGATCGCTCTCATCTTGTTCGATAACCACTTCAAAATGTTAAACACTTTGCTAAGTGAGGTTTGCTTTCAAGCACTAGTGCTGCATTGCCAAAATTCGTAACTTTACACAACCATATTGCGATCATAAACACGTTGGCGGCATCGTGGCTATGTGGGTTTTATTGTGGTTTGTTACAAATTAGTTGTACAAATGAGTATATTGAGAACCTAGCTTCAATTTGCAATCATTCAATAGCCACGTACACTTGCAGATGGCAGATGGCAATGGCAGAATGCACATTTACGAAAATGACATAGGTCTCAATGGGACCCCATGTTCTCTATCCTTGAACCATGCTGTGTGGGCTGACATGCTGCAAACATTTCACATTGGGTTCCTTCAAACTTTACTGTAGTGTAGAGCATATAGCCCTGTGTAACCCACCAGGCTGTGTGTGACTAGCGTCAATATAAAGTCGGTATTCTAACCCTAGCAATACCGTTTCTGGAGCTAAGCCCTGTGTAGCTCTAGTAACTATAGCCCGCGCGTACGGTTGCTGCCAACCTGCGCAACCGTACGCGGCTATAGAGATAGTTAATAGTCTAGAGCTAAGCCTTGCGTAGTGTACCATGAGTCATGACGCGTGCTCAGTGGGAGGGAGGGTCAATGGTCATGAGGTCAATAAATTGTGCCTAGAAATTTTAATGATCGGACACTATTCTAGAAAGTAGAACGTCCTAGAATATATAGCACCAGATAGTAAAAATGTCTAGTGCACAATTTAATATTGGCCCAGCCCAGGGCAGGGTACAGTGCCAGTGGGTGGCAGCGCCGTGGTGCTGGCTGCTGCATCAGTGCATGAAGCTAAAATAAACTACCAACAAATTTCAAGCAGAGAAGTAACCGCATTTAAAAATATACACACGATTAAGTTCCCAACAACACAAAAACAAAGTTAGTTCCATTTTCGTGCACGCACTTAATATTTGTTTCAGTCTGTGCGATTCCAGGACCGGCCACTAACTTTCAACTTACCTGCAAAGGCCGTCTCTCACTCAGTTGGGTGTCTGTGCTTGTTACAAGTGCAAGTTACTGCTGCACGTGAGTTCGCGCGAGAGTCGAGACTAGCACGAGATGCTGATGACGTCACCGAAATACACAACAGCAGGTCAAGGAGAGTTCACGTTCACTGATCTATATATTATCAAGAGTGCATAATAGAGATTATGCACTCTTGTATGCACTCTCTTATACACTCTATTATGCACTCTTGATATTATCAGGAGTCTATCAATATATTGATAGACTCCTGATATTATAGGTTTTATATCGACATAGTCCTTAGATGTAGTTGTTCCTTGGATTTTTAAAACTAATATTTACTAGGTTTAATATGTTATATTTAATATCAGTGGTCACCAACCTACATGCAGGCGTAACATTTTTACACATTTTGATACATTGCAGCAGTTATTGATGCACATTGCGCCACATTCTTACCCATTCCACGCACATTCCGCTGTTTAGTAGCACATTTCGCTGTTTAGTAGCACATTCCGCTGTTTAGTAATACATTTTTTACACATTTGGATACATGGCTAGCAGTAGTAGCACATTTCGCTGTTTAGTAGCACATTCCGCTGTTTAGTATAACATTTTTACACATTTGGATACATTGCAGCAGTTATTGATGCACATTGCACAGGGACCTGAGGCGGAAAAAAAAAAATATATATATCTTCTCTTTATATATATATAACAATTATTATTTTTTGCCTCAGGTCCCTATGGCACATTGCGCCACATTCTTACCCATTCATCAGTTACACATTCCGCGCACATTTATTACGCTGTTTAGTATAACATTTTGTACACATTTTGATACATTGCGGCAGTTATTGATGAACATTGCGCCACATTCTTGCCCCATTCCGCGCACATTCCGCTGTTTAGTAGCACATTTCGCTGTTTAGTAGCACATTCCGCTGTTTAGTATAACATTTTTTACACATTTTGATACATTGCGGCAGTTATTGACATAGAAATCGCAGCCCAATAAGGTTATTGGGCTGCGATTTCTATGGTTATTGATGCACATTGCGCCACATTCTTAGACATTCCTGCACATTCTTGCACATTCCGTGCACATTCCTGCACATTCTTGCACATTTCGCTGTTTAGTAGCACATTTCGTTGTTTAGTAGGACCGCGACACAACCACCAACACCTGCCTGGAAATTGGAATCGCCATCTACGACAAGCATAGATACAAATGATACAATAAATAATGTAACCCTGGCAACAGCTAGGTTGGGATGGCTGGGTTACATTATTGATATTGTATCTACGATAAGCACACAGGCTACGGCCTTTTACGGCTATTTACAACACTGGGCTGTATATAATAACGGTTATTATATACAGCTAGGTATTAATTACACTCTGGCACCATGATATAACAACCATGCACCAACAATCGTATGCTGAAAACGCCGACAAAAACGGGTGCCGGTGGTTGTTATATAGTGCCCTCTGGTAGCAGACGTACACGGTACAGAACAGACAATATGTCAACGGGTTAGGTTATGAGATAAACGCTGCTTCGTGCTTCAAAGACGGAGAGAAACAAAGTTGATCGAGTAGAAAACAAGTGTATTCACTGGGTATGGAATTTCTAATGCAAGAGCATGAGGGTAAAACCATGGGCGAGCATAGTGGGGAATGAAATATCAAAGCCAAAGGAGAGCGCACCACAGCTAGTATTCATAGAAATGAACTTCTGATCTTACTAATACACACACGCACACGCACACACACACACACAAATATATGCAATGACATGCAACACCCAAATCGGTTGACAATCCAAACAGTAAACAAAATTAACCATTCCTACTTGGTGTTACCTATTATTTATTACAATGTCCATGTCATAACAGGAATGCACATTTTCATTCTTACTACAACAATGCAAGTTTGTGTGATTCCAACATTTACACACCACAAAATACATAATGCGACCCAAGTGCTATTACCTACTCATTACTACCTAATCAACTTTACGATGCAACTGATTGAATGCCTGACTCTACCTTTGTTTAGATATATACAGAACTGTTCATAATAAATCTGTTCTCAGTATTATAAAAAGGAAGCAGTGCTATAATACAAATTTACAATCTACGTGTTATGCGTGGTTTACACAAAGTGCATGACTAAATCATGATAAAATCCACCGATGCATAAAAAATCCCTGCTTAATCAAAGTGTGAACATGGAGATAAAAACTTATTAAATGACAATAAACGCGATGGCTATGATTATGATGCAGATACTTAAAACTACTTACCAGATGGTTTCACATGAACTACTTAAATATACACGTACCCTGCTTCATTTTCTTTTTTATAAAGTGACACCCTACTTCTACAGTACATAATAACTTACATTTGTACAATTTTATAATGTGGAAACACATGGAAAATGCCTTACATGCTTCTTTCCGTGATTTCTCCAATGAGTATCTTCTGACATAGCGAAGTTGCCCAGTCTAATAACCTCATCTCGGTTAAGATTGTGAATTCCTGCTGCATCGCTTAAGATTCCCTAAAGACTGCACATATCTTACTAAGTTTCCTTACAGATGGACTTGCCAAAAAGATCTGCACGATGTCTTAAGATTCCTGTGGACCTAAGCTGTGCAAAAATTCTCCATGGAATTGCCATGTGCTGCCAATATCTCCACGGATTCACTGAGTTTTGCCAAGATTCTCTATGAATGCAATGCACATTTTTATCTGAAAAGTTTATATTTGGATTCCCCATGTTGTGACAAGATTCTCTACGGATTCCTCGTGTCACGACAAGATTCTCTATGAATTTACCCTGTGCCAACCAGATATTCTACAGATTCACCATAATCTTTAAGGATTCTCCATGAATTCGCAATGTTTTCCCAAGATTCTCTACAAATTCTGCGAAGATTCCTCTATGAATTCACATTCTGCCAAGATTCGATATAAATTCATCACTTTCTGCCATGATTCCACACGAATTCATCACAATCTTCCACGATTCTCTACAAAATTCGCACTCTTCCGCTACTCTACGCGATCACATTGTTCTCGCACGATCCCCCCCCCCAAAATCGACGTCGTCTTCTAATCTTCCCAACTCGTCGTCGAGGAAGAAGAACGGCGTTCCCTAGAGACTCATCCTGTCGTCGGAGATCATCCTCTGCAGCGCCTCCTCGACCTTCTCCTTCACGAGGCTGCACTGCAGGCACGTCGGCGTGTTGGTGAGGTACTGGCATCCCGGCGAGCGCGCGGCGCAGTGGTACGGCGCGCCGTCCGACCCGACCCCGTCCGCGTACTCGACGACCGCGTCCGGCAGCCGCGACTTGCGCTCGCTGGTGGCGCCCTCATACAGCTGCACCGTGTCGGCGCTGCCCGCGCCGCGGCAGACGCTCAGTCGCTCGACGGCGTTGAGGAGGCTCGTCACCTGCGTGGCGCGCTCTAGTGGCGGCGGGAAGAGGCTCAGCAGCAGGTGGTCGTGCGGCAGCGGTGACTTGTGCACGTGCAGCGAGAAGCTGTGGTCGGGGAAGACGGTGAGAACCTGTGGGCAGAGCGAGAGGTCGTCTGCGATTAATTGTTATCTTAATTTAATTTAATAATGATTTAATTAATTCTGTGGTCGGGGAAGACGGAGGAGGGGAGGGGGATCTGCGGCAGAGAAGATGTAAACCGGCGATGCAATCGGGAACGGGGAAAATCGAGAACGCATCGATGTGCGAATCGTCGAGGTTTGTGCGGCCACACGTTGACCTGTCCACCTGTCGTCCCACCTCCAGTTCCCATCCCCCTGTCGTCCCACGCCCCCGTTTCCCGTCGCCCCCTGTCATCCCTCACCTTGCGTATGACGGGGTGTTTGTCAGCGGAGATGTGTAGCAGCTTCAGCACGCTGTTGCCCCACGCCCCAGTTCCCATCCCCCTGTCGTCCCACGCCTCAGTTCCCATCCCCCTGTCATCCCACGCCCCTGTTTCCCGTCGCCCCCTGTCGTCCCTCACCTTGCGTATGACGGGATGCTCGTCGGCGGAGATGTGTAGCAGCTTCAGCGCAACGTTCCCCCACCCCCCAGTTCCCATCCCCCTGTCGTCCCACCCTCTAGTTTCCCGTCCCCCCACCCGGCGTCTCTCACCTTGCGTATGACGGGGTGTTCGTCGGCGGAGATGTGTAGCATCTTCAGCGCGCCGTTGCCCCCCCCTCCAGTTTCCCGTCCCCTTGTCGTCACACGCCTCGGTTCCCGTCCCCCTGTCGTCCCACCTCCAGTTCCCATCCTCCCATCGTCCCTTACCTTGCGTATGACGGGGTGCTCATCGGCGGAGATGTGTAGCATCTTCAGCGCACCGTTGCCGGGATGCGGCGAGAACGTCCAGCCGGCGGGGAGACTCGTCGCCAGCTCCACGCGAAGCAGCTTCAGATGCTCGTCCATCGACGCTGCGAAGAACAGGCAGGGGGCGCCGCGTTACGAACGATGACGGAGCGAGCGAGTAGGGGGCATCGTGTTGCCACGGTAACAGGTTAAAGTGCCCGTTTGTCAACGCCGACAGCGAGTAGGCGGTATCGCGTTGCTACGGTAACGGGTTAAAGTGCATGTCCGTCGACACTGTTACATACGATTATTTCGATATCTTTGTACAAATTATCAGTGGCCACAACAGAATGTTATTGTTATTCAGAAAATTACTTACACTCTTACTTTCATTCATTACATAATTACTTACATTCATTATAGTATATTGTTATGATCTCAAGAAATATTCGTCCCATTCCACTTGATTTACATTCATACAAAATTCCACATTCCACAATATTTTTTGCTCGCACGTGAATGCAGTAGACGAGACACAGACACGGCGAAATCGACGTTAATTAACGAGACGCAAAACTAACGCACCTGCAGGCACCCAGTTCGCGCTGTCGGCTCGACTGCTGACTTCTATGGAGGGTAGCGGTCTGGAAGCGGGCCGACTCGAGGGTCGGAGTTCAACCATGCTCAGGTTGGCCTTCTGGTCGTTCAGTAACGTCTGCAGCTGCGCCTGCGCCTGAATAAAAATAAACGCGTGTTCGCAACGACATTAGTCTCTAAATCCTTCTCTAAATAGAAAAGCTCTAAGTACTTCACAGAGACTGAAGCGCATTGAAGAGATGTTGTGCGAGTGTTCTATTACTTGTTAACCTTACTATATACATTTGGTGTTATGCACGGAGTACCGGTAAGTATCGGAACGGTTGAGAAAATATGAAAACGGTTGGTAAAAACAGGAGAAATCCTCGTTTTAAAGTAGTTCACAGAGATTAAAGTACGTAAGGTACGAGACATTACGTAGTAGTGAGTTGGCTAGAGGAGGAATATTCCCCCTCTGTTGGATTGATGTTGATTTTAGGAGTCGAGACATTCGAAAGATTCGTGTGTAGTGATAGCGTGGCCATTTGTATTTCTCACACTTTTTGTAAACCTAGTGTTCGAAATCGATGATCGAGATCGATAATCGATTTCATTTGCCAAAAGTTGCTTGTGTGCTTTGTGCGAACCTAGCGTTCATCTGGCGAGGTTCCTCACGCTTCAACAGCGATACGTTCGAGTGCAAACGCTCGTACCTGCGTATAGAGGCGCCGTGACAGTTCTTCACGCTTCAACAGTAAGATGTAAGTTATACGGCAGACGCTCGTACCTGCAGCCTGCGTAGAGGTGCCGTCATCTCGTACGCCGGCGACGTCACGATGCCGCTGCCCTCCGAACTACTGCAGGTGGCAGCACCTGCGAGGATGGCCGGCGACTCGTTCCAGTAGTTTCGCGGATCGTGCGGGCTGCCCTGGTCCAGGGAGGAACTGCAGCTGTTGGTGCCGTAGCTCGTGCTGGCCACCTCTATTAATGTCGGGAAAGAACTGCCCGCAGGCTCGGAACTCGACATCTGAAACAGAAACCGGCATCTTGTCATCAAATTTTTTTGAGTGAAAAAAAAAACACGAACCGGTTTGCGATAAGTGCAAGCATGTAAATAGTTCGGTATAAAGTAATCTGAAAATTATGGTGCAATAATGGACATATCTTTGCAAGATCTACACAAAAAACTATAAATTATTGCACTATATAAATTTATAACCCCTTCCTACACTCGTTTGCTCTTTGCATGATGTAGGGTCTACGCTCAATACTGCAAATTCTTTACCATGTAAGGATAATGCTTGCTTTGTAACTTATATTAACATCTGTCACAACGATAAGTGCAATGTTAACGAGAACGTACACCAGACGGCTCCACCTTGATCACCCCGGTCTCGTCTTTGCCGTTTTCGAGGATGCCGCTCAGAGCGTCCGTCACGTTCTTCCCCGGAAACTTCTTGAGAAGCATCTTCCGCGTGGCCCTGATCGCCGAGTTGTAGTACAGCTTCGAGAGTTTCGCCTCCTGCGAGATCGTCGGTAGTTTGTTCGCGAGGTTGTTCTGGCCGTACGCGCGGTGGCTGTACCAGATCTCTGAGTCCTCAAACGAGCAGAGCTTCGCGTGGTGCTCAGGCCACTGGTAGAATGCCTCGCAGTTCGGATTGCGCTTGCTCATGTACTTGAGGAACGAGTGCACGGGGCAGAGGCGGTCACCCGCGCGCTCGTACATGCGGTAGCGCGAGTCGGACGCCGCGTCGCCGCTCTCGATCTCCGAGATGAGGTGCATGTCGCAGATGTAGAGGTAGCGGCGGCCGCTCTCGCTCGCGAGCGCGAACGACGACGGCGACATGTTGCGCTGTGCCAGCTTCGGGTTCTTCTTCACGAAGAAGTGCAGGCTGATGTCGAACCAGACCTTGTTGATGAGACCTTTCGGCTCGACCGTGTTGAGAATTCCGGACTGGTAGAGCTTCTGAAGGTCGCACTTGGTCATCGGCGTTGTCGCCGACGCTTCTTTCGGGTACGGCGTCGCCTTGGCGACCCGCGCAAAGTCCTGCATCACTTTCGAGAGTTCGATGAAGCCTGGATCGGAGGTGATGTTCATGTAGCGGGAGCAGGCGAAGTAGCGGCGAAGGCCGCCGTAGATGTATCGCAGCGTGTTGTACGAGTACGCCTCGTGCTTTTCCGGTTTGCTGGGACTCTTCGACTCCGAGAAGAAGTGGCATAGGAGTTTGCAGAGACCAGGTTTGTCGTAGTCTTCCAGATTGGGGTTTAACCCGACGATCTTGCACCAGTTTTGCACTTTGGTCATTGCGTATGTTACGGATCGTTGCTTCAGTGGATCGTTAAAACTTTGGCTGTCGTCAATATCGACTCCTAATTCATCTTCATCTGAAATGCCTATATTTTCTGCAAAAGTCTCATCCATCTCTTGTTCTTCGGACGCCATGTTTGTTTACTTTTAAAACCGGATGCCCTAACATTGGGTGTTGCTATCCCCCGGGCGTGGAGGGACAGTCACGTGATACAGTTGACGTATACATTACCTCAAAGCAAGATTTTCGGCACAGAAAGTTCTCAGTCTGACTTCGTACTAGGCATGGCCGATATGTTACCCTGAACTACGGTAACTAACCTGAATCTTAACCTAATCTAAACACTAGTGCTGCCATTGCGGTACTGTCCCTCCACGCCCGGGGGATAGCATTTCCCGCTAAACATTAGTGTAGACAACGCCGCTCTGCGGCAGAAATAATGAGAAACGGCGAAGTAGCAGCATTATAAACTAACTAGCTATTACCCGTCTCCAGACGGGTTCGAGTGGGGTCTGACTTGAGGATGGCGGTTTAACCATATTCATCTCTCACTTTTATTGAGGATGTATTTACAGTAAACGAAAAATACTGATATTTAGACTCGAGTCATATACAATATTTGTTTAAAAAAAAATTGTATCTAAATTATATATAAAAATCTGAAAATTTTACCTTAAATGATATGCAATTTTTCAAAAAAAGGAAATGGGGTGATTTCATAGTCCAATTTCATTAATTTCGATATTTTTGAAATATCATTTTGGTTAGAAGCATAATAATAAATCAAATTCGTTAAAAAAAGCAAAATGCATTGAGAGTAGTTTTGAAGATATATTTTCTTGTAAGTCAGTGGACGGCGGCGGGCAGGTTACACCTCCCGTTGTCAATATTTGCACACACTGCGCGCACACCCACACATCACACACGCACGCACGCACGCACGCACAATCGCAGACGCGCACCCACGCACACACATACAATTTACACACACGGGCGCGCACACAAATACACGCACACGCACATGCACACGCACACACGCGCATACATACATACATACACACACGCACACGCACACGTACGCACACGTACACGCATACACACATACACACAACTGCAGCCGTCTCTCGTTGGGGTTTGTCGCTTGGGGTTTTCGCCTCACAGCTGTGCGCGGCAGTGATTGGCTGTTTATACACCGCAGCCGCATTGTCTTTGGTGTGTGCGTGTGTACGCGGCGGTGTGGCGTGCGTGCGTTCGTGCGTGCGTTTAGTGTGGCTTGCTATGCTAGGTGAAGGCTCCACCTAATTAAATGCTTATTATTATACCTTGATTCTACATTTAGTATAGCTATATTATCTTTAAAACCCGTGAGAAAACACATTAATAGTTTAACACAATTTCAAAAGGTTATGGTATATATAGTTTGGTGTGTGTGTGCTCTTAGACAATCGAAACGGCGTCTAAAAATGTCAGAGCATTGGGAGCCGGGTAAGTGCGGGCACGGTTACACCTCCCGTTGTCAAATGTTTGCACACAACGCGCGACAGGCACAGCGACACACGGTATTCACACACATACGGGCATGCGCACGCACAATCACACGTGCACCCACGAACACACATACCACATTTACACACACACGCGCGCACACACATACACACATACACGCACAGGTACACACAACGCCGCACGACGCCCGCACGCACGCAGCGCACGCACGCACGCACGCGCGCGCGCAGCGCGCGCGGCGCGCACACAACACACACAACACACACACACACACACCACACACACACCACAACACACACACACATACATGCACGTGTTCCTCGCTCGTTGGGGTTTGCCTTCAATTTTCGCCCTTAGCTGTGCGCCACAGTGCTTGGTTGTTTATACACCGCAGCCGCAATGGATTTGGTGTGTGCGCATGCGGATTTGGCGATCATGTGCCCCCACGCACACGCACACGCGCATGCACACGCACACACACGCATACATACTGACTCCGCGATGAGATTTTTCCGCGGATCGGCGGAAATCGGCGGATTTGACAGTCGCAGCGGTCCATTTTGTGAAACGTCAAATTCGTTGAGAAAATTGGGTTGGGGGGGTTGATCTTGGACGTTGCGGTAGCAGGTGATTCACATGCTCTGATTAGACTGCGCATGCGGATTTGGCAATCTTAAAATTTGGTGCGGGTTTCCGATGAGAGCACGTCAATCACAAGGTGATTCGATTCATGTACTCTGCTTGGACTGCGCATGCGAATTTTGCGATCTTAAAATTTGGTGCGGGTTTCCTATGAATGCCGAAGTTTCTTCGGGCACATAACTTTTTAGAAAATTGCCTCCAAAAGTCACTTTACGATGGAAAAATCGCGTTCTAACGTAGCGGAATGTATTCGCGACGCCCAGAAGGGGCCCCAGTTCGATTTATGCGAGCACACGTGGCACGGTTTCGGAGGAGATACGGAAAACGACACTTCGGCTCTTTCTACTATTATATAGTAGATAATATAAGCCAGATGGTCTAACGTGAAAGATGTCAAATATTTCTTTACATAATAATCGCAGACACATTCCTGCTATTAAAATTATACACTAACAATTAATATAAATGCTAAACAAATGATGTGTACATTTTTAAGAAAATGTTTTTTTAATAACATCATGGTAATTTCTGAAAAAGTGATCAGGCTGTGGCCATAAATATTCTATATTATATACATGATCTATATTCGTACAAAAATTCTACTTGGTCTTCATATGGTTGACAAAGCACTAGGGTCTTCCCACATGAAATATGCCATTGCGTGACATAGCTGCATAGTTAGTTATAGGATTAACTAGACCCTATACCAGGATAGTATATGCATAACTATAGCAATGGTTTATACGTAGTTTCTGTTAAATCTACAAAGGTTGCAGTCGTACAAAAATAAAGAAGAAAAAACATCAGATTATTCTCCATTCGGTCATCGCGGTTGTGAACAACGAACTATGGGGAACGTTTTCGCATTAAATTATTAGCCCCCCCCCACACACACATGCACACACAATCGCATCTGCGACGCAAGCCTAACAACCACCCCACGTGAGTCTAGCAACGTGGTCCGTCTTGCGCTTGGTCGGTTTGACAAAGCCGAGGAACTGGAGTTCCGAGACGGCCCTGATGAATCGTGCGCTGAACACTCGATCAGGAAATTCAACAAGAAAATAAGTCCAGGCCAAGCTAAGATCTCGTCTACATTTACCCAGCTATAACGGTGTTCTTCATATAGTTTGTAAAAAAAAGTATGACAATTAATCGTGAGAATGTTACGTATAATATATAGTTGTACAAAATTAACCGAATCTATAAGGTAGTAATATTATTACTATCTCACAGCTACGGTTAATTTTGCGTATTTAATACGCATTCAAGGATACTGCATGAGTTCATTCGGGTCGTTGCCGGTCGAGTCGTCGTCGTCGTCGTCAACGGAGGCCGGATCCACGATCGTGACAAACGCCTGCAGCCAGTCATACAGGTTGATGAGTTTTCCGCACTCCAGGTGTAGCTTGTAGGCGACGCAGATATCTGGCATGCTGCCAAGTATGGCTTCCTTTTCTGCCTCACAGCAGGAGCACTGAAGTGTAGAGCAATAAAGTGTCATGGAAATCCATCACCATAGGTTTTTGAAAGTAAATGATTGCAAGAAATGGAAAGATTCGGGGATGAAATAAGAAGGTAGGAGCGCAGGTACGAGGAATTAATACAGGGTAAGGGGAAAAATCCAAGGGAGGAGAGGGGGCAAGTGAAGCATATAGGCAAGGGTCAGGGAGAGATTGAGGAAAGGTGAGGAAGTGAGACAAAAAAGAGGAGGGATGCGAAGAACGAATGCAAGTGAACGAAGCTATTTTGTTCATTGCTAACACTTGTTACTAAGTCTTTGCTAGATGAAACTGTACCATCTACCACAAATCATGCTACAACTGCTAAAATTGAGTATAACACATTAGTTTCATAGAACTGCTTCAGGAATTCTCCTTGCATATGTTAAAGTAAGTCCGTGAACACTGCTTCCATTGATTTCCTGCCTTACCTGTAGGTAATAATGGGGCGTACTGAGCGCAGTCTGTATAGCAGCTCTTGGTGTTCCCACTAGATGGCGCTTGACGGCAGATAGAGCGTCGAAATAGAAGATCTCGTGCAGCGGCAGATTTTTATGACAGACGAGATGCTCACTGAAAAAAACACAGATGTGTGGAGTAGGGGTAGATAGCGTGGTGTAGTACTCGTTATGCCAATAAAATTGAAAATTAAATAGGATTTAGATCTAAGGTGAATATCAGACATATACATTTAATTACTCGTATTCGCAGGTTTTATTATTTACTCCTATTCCTATTCGTATTATTTATGTATAAGCGGTCCCACTATCACAAAATGCAAAGTGATGTAGTGCTTGGTAATTTAAGCTATTTTATATAATTTTCTCACCTGAATAAATCATCTAGGTACTGCAGAGCATCTGATCGCAGGCTCTCAAACACTGTCACTTCTTTTTCCTGCGGAATCAGGCCATCTGATTGTCTCCTCTCGTTCGATGATCCCCCTTTCTTCGGCGATCGGTTGACCTTTTGTTTCAAGGCAGTGAAGTCTAAGGGCAGACAAAGGTGAAGTGTGAGAATTTGCAATTTTCTCCTGTGAAACTGTCCTATTGGAACAGCAAATTTATCTTGTTCATACAATTGCTGGCTGACTGTACCTCATATAAAATGAAGAAATGAATGAATTAAAGAATCAGAATGAAGACTGAATATTAATATGAAATCAATATATTAATGTGATTAAGTCCATATTAACGTGAAGTGGTGGGTAAGGGCTTTGCCGAAGCCCACATCGCTCAATGCAGCAGCGGGTAAAACGTTCCCGTATAACAACATCGCTCACTCTCTATGTCATTGAACTTTGCTGTAAAGTCACGCAGTGTCTTCACAACGCCGTCGAAAATAGAGAAGCCCTCGAGCTGGGACGCACACTTCTGCAGCAGCTCTACCAGACTCTCACGTGACATCACCCTGAAGACGAGGAATCACGTAAACAAACACCGCACGAGGTCGCGTGCACGGACACTAGCATCACAACTACGGCGTAAACAGTACGAAGATTCAACGCGTCATTCACGCAAATAGAATTATAGTCTTATATATATGGACTTATGTCTGTATGTATGGTGATTAACTGATTATGTAGACGAGCACCGCACGTGGTCGTGCACGGATAACAGCATCATGTCTAAGGTTTAAACAAGACTCAACGCGTCATTGACGTATGTAGAATTTCGGTCACCGGAACTGTTCGTTAGTAATAACAGTCGAAAACACAGCATGGAAAAGTGCTTACCGCAAGAAAGAAAATGAATTCTTGTAAGCCTCAGTAGAGCTTATGTCCCCTGTAAGAAGCTGGCCATAGATTTCACGCAGCTGTCGGTAGAAAATTAATTAATGATGTAATTAATGGTAATTAATGGTAGCACATATCGGGGTAATGTACACGATCACAACCAGAAACTTAAACTTTTACTACTTAAACTTAACTTTTTACTTAAACTTTTTACTTAAACTTTTAACTTTAACTTTTTTAAACTTAAACTTTAACATTTTTAAATAATACTTTTTGTACCCCTCCAAACACAATTAAGAAGAAAAAGCAAATAGAGCACAATCGATTCGATATCACTCGGAAATGTATTTTTTAACATTTAGCGTAAATGTTGACCACATACAACCACCATAGCCTAAATACCTGCTTTCCGAGTGGATGTCTTGGCAGGTCTTTACTGATACTATGCAGGCAGTGAAGAAGAGGAAATACATGCTGATGATAGCTGTCAATGTCAACCAAGAGCTGTGTGACCACCTCCTACAAGAATAAGGCCTGAGATCACGAAACATCCTAACTGGTGAGAAGTGATTTTCGTACACGAGCATAAGCTCTCATAATTGAAGCACATACAATGAGTACACGAAAAGTCCCATTATTCATTATCCTTTTAGTCCAATCTACACACTTTAACTGTCACTGAATATCTTTGCACAAATTCGACCGGGGCAGGAGTGCAACATTTGCAATCAAATCGGATTTCATTTGCCGCGCAGACGAGTCTACATTCTCTCGTCCTCTAGCACATTAAATCTGCACCTTGAAGTGTGCGTTGTCTAGCAACGGCAGCTTTCTTTGGTCGATCGACATTTATAAGTAAATCAAATTTCATTTGCAGCGCAGACGATCGAGTCTACATCCTCTCGTCCTCTAGCGCGTTAAATCTTCACCTTGAAGTGGGTGTCGTCTAGCAGCAACGGTTTTCTACGATCGACCGGCTGGCTCTCGACGTACTTCATGCAGGACGGCAGCTGTCGCAGTCTTTCGAGCTCCGCGTGGCCGAGGCCGGCGACCCGCGGCGCCACCTGCCCCGCGCCGCAGCATAGATGGCTGACGGCGGTGACGCGGAAGTGCTCCATCATGCAGAACTGCGGTCATAGAGCAGTCGCGTCGCGAGACTACGTGCGGGGGGGGGGGGTCTTTTCTCTAATGTGAATGCTGGGAGCGTTGTGAAGTGTTGCATTGGCCAATCGGAAAATTACCACTTACTTTGCGATTTAATCACAGAGGTACCATTCAATACTCAATCAATCAGAAAAACAGAAAATCACAAAATCAGAGGTACCTCAACGGATAAATTAAGTTGAACACACACTAGTGGGAGCTGAAATATATGACAAGATCACCTAACTGTGGTAGTACACTGGCTGATTCTACAAACGAAGTGTATGTGAAAAATATAAAGTCATATCCGACACCAGATGTAGAATGAATCAATCATTACCTTCAAGCCCTGGATAAAGGTTTTCACTGAGAAGTCGTGGTACAGAAAGATGTCCAGCAGCAAGTAAAACACCCTGGAGCCAAGCTTGAAGGGAAACTCGTTCGTAAGCAACACCTGCGGGACAAGAGATAAAACACGATAACACGGCGAAATTCGACAGCAAAGCTCGCATAACACATGAGTGTACGTACAGGCGTGTTTCAAGTAAGTGCTGCATCAATCCTATACTGTTTTCACAACGCTTAAGGATGGCTTATGTCGGGTTTGCGAGCCGACTCGACTGGAAGCAACTGGCTGCAATTCCCTGTGACTGCAGTGCTTAGGTCGGTCGACTGTGACGTGACTGCCTGCAACTGGCCGCCACTAGTTGCTCGGAATAGAACAGTGGGAAACTGGATGCAACTAGTCGCTGCTGATCGCTTCCAGTTGCATGAAATCCAGTTGCTTCCAGTCGAGTCGGCTCGCAAGCCCGACATAAGCCCCCCTTTACACACATGCACACGCACTGCCAAAATCTCTCCCCGGCGCACAGCTCTCTGCGCTGGCGTGAGATTAACTCACTATTCTGGCACCAGGTGGCAGGCTTACCTGGTCGAGCACGTGCGTGAGGTAGTCCGAGGAGGACTGCGACTGGAATTTCTCGATGGAGAGCAGAGACGAGACGGCGTGCGGAAGAATCTGGTGAATGGCGGTGACAGCGGTCGCGATTCCAAACACGAGCACCAGGGGGATCCGGTCCAGGTAGTGGCTGGACAGCAGACAGACATCAGTACGGCGCAAAACATTAATTATCTTTATTATTATTATTAGATCTTTATTATTATTATTAAATCTTTATTGCATGTAATTCAAATACAAATATATATACAAAACCCTAACCCTAACCCTAACCCTAACTCCAATATAATCATGCTAAACGAAAGGTTGTTGTCGGAGGAGTGATATCTGAACGAATACTTGTGTTGAAAATCAAAAAATGCAATCTGATGAGGTTGTACTAGTTCACAACATGTATTATATAACAATTGGGGTAAGGGATAAATGGTTCATAAGAGGCAGGCAGGTTTAAAACAGAGAAAGGAATATGTAGAAGTCGCACGCTCTCTCTCTCAGGTCCACATCAAAGTCTCTTCTACGGCACATGGATCTTAGGTGTACAACAGCAGTACGATAGAGCAGGGCGACGTATTCGCAGGAGTAATTACCTGCATAACGCGACAAAATCTTGAAGTACCGGCGCCGAAAATCCCTCCAGGTCCTCGAGTATGACAACGACTGGCGGGAACAGTCTTCTTAGCTGGCCGTCTGCCTTTCTCTTACGCGGCGAACCCTGTGGCGACCTCTACAGGCAGAAATGTAAATGAAAACTTACAATAACGTTACTAGTAGTACGCTGACCAGATTTAGCGCACGCCAAGCAGCTCGCTCCACGTGTTTACTTCAATACACTAATATTAGGTCAATCATTACAAGGTAGTGACGAATAGGTTGACGAAAGACTTACTTTTCTCGATGTGATGTCGGTGTACCAGGACGCCAGCACAGACATGCTGCAGCCTGTCTTCCTCAGGCTAACATCAACGTCGTCGTCGTCTTCCAACTAAATTTTAAATAATGTTGGATAACATGTTAAATAACTTACAATAAAAACGTGCAATTAAATAACACAATAAATACTTTGTAATTACGCAAGACACAATCTCAACCTCGACGACGAACGAAAAGGAATCGGCAACGACGGACTAGCGATCGTTTCAACTCACGGCTTCGGCGTTCGCGACGACTTGCTGCAGGGTTTTCGTCATGATGGCTTTCATGCTGGGACAATCCTTCGACGCGAGCGTGGCGACGTGCGGCGTCACGCTCCGCCTGACGAGAGCGGTCAGCGTGGTGACCGTCGTCTCATGGTCTGGCATGTTCACACCTGCCGACGATAAAATTCAGATAAAAAAAAAAATTCCAGGACACAATTTAATCGGTCTATATAGACCGATAATAATATCATTATTATCGAATTAATACAAATATAATACAATACAATGTCAGAATATTATCGATTTAATTGGTCTATATTCGTCTTAGCGGGTTTTGTATTCCACCACCTCAAGTTTACTCTTCCTTCACTCTTACTTCTCTACTTACTTTCTCGATCGTGCCGACATTAGCAACGATAACGTCAACAATCCTGTCACTGCAATCATCATCTTCATCATAATCACCATTATCATCATCCTTATATAAATATGAAAGTGAAACATCAATACTGACACGGATAGAAGAAGCACCAGTTCATTGGGACCCACAAGCTGCACCAGGCCAGCCCATACCCTTCTTATGAAGAACTGGATGAGCCTGGGATCGAATAAATGTCTTACCCATGACGAGTGCTGTTGTGGGAATCTCTTTTCTCTTAGTCCTCAGTGTTTTAGACTCGGTAGAAGGACAGAAGTCTTTGTGCGACAGTTTGATGTAGGCGAGCAGATCGTCAAACACGGTGGCATATAACTTTGCCTGCGTTGCCTGCAATGATATTGTATCACATAAACAGCAATATTCTTGGGAGGAAAAAAGAATTGCATTTCAATCAATTTCGGACTCATGCAATTGGTCCCAGAAATAGAAATTTGGTGATAAATAACATACAAAAGATTCTTAGAAGTGGAACAACTATAGTCTGTGATTGACAGTTGCCTTTTCTTACCTTAATACGCTCATCCATGTTCTGCCACAGATGAGAGTATGTGGAGTATCTGACCTTTCCCCCTTTATCTGTAAATCCATATGTATCTGAAACAGTGGAAGGGAATAACATCGCAATTTTGCCCACAACCAAGTATAATGATATGCCTTGCTATAATCTTACTTGTAATATAGATCTATCATTACATGTCATATATGTGTCTGGATCGTTTTTCATAGATTTTATCATATTTTAGTGATTGTTGCCATGACAGCACATCTACCATGTAAAATTTTGCCAGGTACTATAAAAAGAAAAGTTGTAGAAAAGAAGCAATTTTCAAGCTATTACATAAGACTCCCAGTCTCCCAGACATATATACTCACCAATACTTGTCTTTTCTTTCCGTTTGCTTCCTTTGAATGCAAAGCAAGCCTGCAATTACGAATATACTATCGTTACCACATGTTATACAGCAAATGTTATAACTACCTGCTACAAACCCCTGTAAAAAAAGTTAGCACATAGTAAATTAAATTTCCACTGTCAGTGTGTGTATATTCGTCTGTGCATCGGAAACGCATTTCATATTGATATTCGTCTCAGATCAATCAATTAATGGTGGCTGCCCTAGAAATTTTCATGATCTGATGCTATTTTAGGAGAACATCAGATCCAATAAATTCTAGCACACAATTTAATCGGCCTATATATTCATTTTAGCAGGTTTTGTATTCCACTACCTCTAATTTCCTCTTCTTTCTCTTTACTCTCGTTATTTGCCTTTACTTCTTATTTGTCACCTGTTTCCCCCAAATTTTATGATACATGTAAATCTGACTATTATTCTGTGATGCACGTGCTGATATTGTAGCATTCTAATGAGTAATGTGACCATCTTTTCAGAAATATAACTTTATTATGGTCCGTAGAGAAGCTAACACAACAGACAGGTGTCTGAGGTGATGGCACTCCATATCATCCACAGTTTATGCAGGGTTTGAATTAGCTCTAGAACTATAGCCCTCCGCTCCGACCTGCGATGGATCGGAGGGCTATAGTTCTAGAGCTAGGTTTGAATCGGCTTTTGTAAAGACTGATTCGTTTTCTCCGATACTATTAATAATATTCTATACTAGTAATGCTTCATTACTCGCTATATGGTGTGCCACTGTGTGATCTTACATTGCCAGTCATTGGCTATATTGACTAGGCAAAATTGATTCCTAGACATCGCCTCACAAGTTTACTGTTTAGTACAACAACCGTAAGTTACCTTGGTGAATGAGTCCGTTTCTGCCATCCTTTCAATCGAGTGTATGATTATCCTTTGCCTTTGGTTATAATTTTATGATTACAGTCTACAGATTCCATAATCTAACCCGTCCCTAAATGTTGTCGTTGATGTTGATTGAAGTAGAATCAAAATAACTAGTTACAAAGTTGCCGGGTTCTCGCACGTTGATCCGTGGCTCTGTTGTACCCAAACTTGGAATTTGCGCAAGCAATCCTGAGATCGTGCTGCCCAAAGTGCGGATTTCCAAATTTGACTGACAATCTTAACTTGACTGACAACCTCAACAAGACTCAACTTGACTGCCTCAACTTGACTGACTCAACTTGACTGCCTCAACTTGACTGACTCAACAAGACTTAAGACTCAAGAGACAATCTCAACTTGACTAACAATCAAACTTTGACTGACAATCTCAACTCAAGATTTGGCACGCCGAAAACAGTCGCTTATTCAACTATTAGGCAGCTAGGCTCTAGTACTAGTAGGCATTTCTCTAGTAGAATGTATTCACCAAACATGTGCATGTTTAGTAACGTAGTCGCTATCTCATAAATGTTTTAAATAGTTAAATATTGCATAAACCTCTCGGAAATCAGAGGACAAGCCACTGAAGCTAAATCATAAACATGTGCGCTTTTGTTTTCAAATGGGGCCCCTA
This sequence comes from Priapulus caudatus, assembly GCF_000485595.1. NCBI lineage: Eukaryota > Metazoa > Priapulida > Priapulimorpha > Priapulimorphida > Priapulidae > Priapulus > Priapulus caudatus. The sequence continues at coordinate 367,090 of NW_014577203.1, read as the reverse complement.
TGCTCCGTAGAAAAGGCAGGGCGCTGTGATCGTAGTGATATCAGAATTTTTACATTCTTTTAGAGATTAGACATAATGCAATGAAAATAACAAGAAATAAGGACAGCAAAAAATGATAGCAATTATTATTTTGAGGAATTTTAGCTAAACAATCAAAGAATTTTACATAGGCCCAAGGATGAGCATTAGGTGAGTCCGCGTAGCCACCACCAAAACTATGGTTGAGCCCTACTCCGGTTATATAATAACGGTTATATAATCCGTTATAAATAGGAAAAATCGTTACCGGTAGGTGGGCCATTCTCAGATAAAGCGTACAATCCCCATACCCAAGGTAGCAGAAAATAAAGTTACTTGTTCATAGACCTTTGATACTAATTCCGAAAGTAGAAGCTCCGACGAGGTTAAAATTTGTAACGGGTGATTTTTAACCCAACTGAATATTCGAGAAACGCTGTCTGAAAAATTGATGTGAATAAATTATTTTGTCCATTAACCATATACGTTACCTCTTGTTCATTTTTGCTTTGAGCAGTGCCCTGATGATATTCCAAGTAATTCTTTATTAGAGTGATTCATGAACTGGAGTTTAAATAACATGGAATGCAAAGAGATACAGCATAGAGCGAAATATTTCAGCCTTCAGGAAAATATGCTGCTTTAACATCATGATGTTATGTGTAATTGTCTGAAGTCAAGTAAGGTAGGGTAAGGTAAGTGTTAGGCAATGGAGTTATAATAATAAGTGTAATAATATATAACCAAAGTATAACATAATATATAATAATTATAATAATAAATAATAAGAATTGTAATAATTGATTTGTGGATGATGGTTAAAAGATTAATTACCAACCGATGATTGATAACAGATTAATTCAAAATCGATGATTGTTAAATGATTCCCTGATTAGTTGATGGACAGTTTGATTGCTAGGAGGCTCACGATTAGTCGGCTGCTACGAGTTCCCTGATTGATCGTCTGTTACGAGGTCCAGGATTGGTTGGTAGCTACAAGGCTCCTGATTGTTCGGCTGCTACGAGGCCCCTGATTGGTTCGCTGCTACGAGAGCCATCATTGGTTGGCTGCTACGAAGCCCAGGATTGGTTGGCTGCTACGAAGCCCAGGATTAGTTGGCTGCTACGAGGCCCCTGATTGGTAGGTTCCTAGGAGGCCCCTGATTAGTCGTCTACTACGAGGTCCAAGATTGGTAGGTTGCTAGAAGGCCCTTGATTGGTTGGTTTCTATGAGGCCCCTGATTGGTTGGCTGCTAGGAGGCCCCTAATTGGTCGGCTGCTACGATGTCCCTGATTGGTTGGCTGCTACGAGGCCCCTGATTGGTCGGCTCCTACGAGGTCCAGAATTGGTTGGCTGCTAGAAGGCCTCTGATTGGTAGGTTGCTAGAAGGCCCTTGATTGGTCTTCAAACTTGTGGTTAGGTTAACAGTTACTTGCATGTACCATATTTAGATTAGTCTAGAACACTTGCTTGACAATATCTGTCAAATCTAGTAAATTGTGCCCTGGAAAATTAATTAGTCAGACTGTCAGGTGACTATATTGAGCCCGAAACAATGACTGTCAATGTAAAATCATGATACAGTGCACACGTCACATGTATCATGTATTTCGTCTGTCGATGGCACACTTCAATGCTACCAAGATAGTGACTAGGGTCTAGGAATCAGGATATAGTTATCATGTGTGTGCAGCACGGGAACCTGCTGGTGCCGTGGTGGTCAGTATTAATTTTTTTGCTAATAGTAATATTTAATAGTTAATAAAAATATGTAACACTGACAGGTTTTGCGCAATTTGCAGATTGGTTGCCCAAACTGCGAATCCACTGAAATTCCTAGTTTGTGCAAGATGGGTGCCCTAGCAGTGGTACATGCGTGTAAAATTATAATATTCTAATTTTAAATATTCTATAATTCTATTTTCTCTATATAAAGCTATAGAACTCTAGCACGAACGGAATTTTTATTACGTTTCTCCAAAGAGATTATTTAGCGAGGAAAGTTTATCGCTTTGCGTAACATAATAGATAAATGATCCGTTAGGTGGCAGTATATACGTCCATCATGGAAGAGTGCAGATCCGACTTAGTTTTAGTGTCTAATGTTTTGCTATTTATACAGTGATATACTCGGTGTTGTAGCATAGTAATCGCGTTTAGAACGCCACGACTTTCAAATGGCTTATTCTAGCACGTATGATTCAGATGAAAACTTTGATTACTTATTTAAAATTGTACTGATCGGCGATGCGGGAGTTGGGAAAACGTGCGTCGTTCAACGATTCAAAACGGGAGTGTTCACCGAGCGGCACGGTAGTACAATTGGTGTGGATTTTACTATGAAAACACTTGTTCTCGATGGCAAGAGGGTCAAGGTACTTATTTAAATTGCTATTGCGTGTATATTTATGTGGTACAGGAGTCAAATAATTTTTTATACTGGGATTAGGACGTGACAAAAAAATCAAAATTTCAAATTTGAAACTATTTCGGAATATATCCACTAGAAGTAGAAGTATTTTTATCAGGTTAAAAAACAGAAGCGCATTAACCAGTAGGTCACCTAGCATCATATGACGCAAGGACTTGTGGATACACCCTTGCTTTTAACTTTAAAGTTTAATAGTTTTCTTCCATGCATGGGAATAATGCATTATGGATTTAGATTGAAAGAAGGCTGCTTTATTACTGCTTCTACATTTCAGCTTCAAGTGTGGGACACCGCTGGACAGGAGCGTTTTAGAACAATCACACAGAGCTACTATAGAAGTGCGAATGGAGTTATAATTGCCTATGACATCACTAAAAGAGATACCTTCAATAATATTGAGCGTTGGTTAGCTGATGTTTCTAGATATGCGGGTACAAACATTGAGAAAGTGTTGATAGGTACGTTTATTTCACAAAACAATGTTAATTAAACAAATAACCTGAAATAAGTAATACCGGTAACCACTCTTTATCTGTAATGCTATATATGATTTGGTGCGAGCCTATTTGTGGGTAGAGTCATTCCTAATCAATATTATGTAAGTGTAGCTTACTTCAATAGGTTACAATTCCTCTTTAAAGAAATTGCAACTAAATCATTATTTTAGTGTTCTATAATATAAGTTAACATTGTTACTTATTAAAAACTCATGAAATTTGCTCCATGAAAATAACCGTGAATGTGCGTTCGGTTCTACCCAGAAAAAGTTTCCCCAATAACCGGTCGCCTTCCTTCGCTTCTAGGAAACAAGTCCGATCTCGCGAACCTTCGTGAAGTCGACCCGGAGGAGGCGTACTATCTCGCCGAGCAGCACGGGATGCTCGCTACCATGGAAACGAGCGCAAAGGATGCGACGAACATCGAAGACGCGTTCGTGTCGTTAGCGAGAGTGCTGAAGGAGAACTATGCGAAGGTTGCGCTGGAGGAACACGCGCAGGGCATCGTGATCACCTCAGGAAGTAACGTGTCGTCGATCGACCGGAGGCTGACCAATTGTTGCCGATAGCAACGCTGCAGCGCATGCGTGTGTGTGGACAGGAGGCTGACCAATTGTTGCCGATAGCAACGCTGCAGCGCATGCGTGTGTGTGGACAGGAGGCTGACCAATTGTTGCCGATAGCAAAGCCGCAGCGCGTGCGTGTGTGTGGACAGGAGGCTGAGCAATTGTTGCCGATAGCAACGCTGCAGCGCATGCGTGTGTGTGGACAGGAGGCTGACCAATTGTTGCCGATAGCAACGCCGCAGCGCGTGCGTGTGTGTGGACAGGAGGCTGAGCAATTGTTGCCTATAGCAACACCGCAGCGCGTGTGTGTGTGTGGACAGGAGGCTGAGCAATTGTTGCCCATAGCAACACCGCAGCGCGTGCGTGTGTGTGGACAGGAGGCTGAGCAATTGTTGCCTATAGCAACACTTTGTTTTCAGCCTTTAGAGCGCTGGCGAAAACCTCGCGAGAGCAGCTGCTGTTCCCGCTAGTGTGATCACTGATTACACGTGTGCGTCGACGCTCCGTGATCTTATGCAAGAGATTCTTTCACGATCCGCATCGGACGTTTCCGCCGCGGCGAGCGGAACTGGGAAATCGTTTAGATTGCGGGTTTCTTCGCCATAACCTCAAAATTGTTTAGATTGCGCGAGCTTTTCTTCTCCTTAACCAGCAATCGTATAAGGTTGTCAGAGTTTTCATCCGGGACAGACGCGTTCTGCGTCACCAACGACCATGAAGGCGCTGACAGCGAGTACGGCGCGGCCTGATCGCAGAGCGCCGCAGGTGATGCACAGTGCGCCGCGTGAGGCGTCGTGAATGGAGGCTCGTCGAGAACGCGCTTGACGCGGCGGCGCGCCACCTGCATGGACGTGCGGCTCGACGCCGTGCGGCCTGCTGGAGCGCATCGGAGTGCGCGACATACGGTCAGCGGATCGCGGCGGCGACCGCGAGGAGCGCCGCGCGCGCCACCGCACGTCGGAAGCTCGCCGACTCCGACTCTCGCGGGACGTCTGCAGAGCGTACGGCTTGCCGCGGAGAGGCCCTCCCCGCGCTCGCGGCCGTTGCGACGTCAGCCATAGGGACGAAAGACTCAGCGGATTGACGTAGGCGTGGAGTGTACGTCGTCGGGGGCGACGGTAGAAGCACGCGGCCCGCATACGAAGCCTAGTTGCCCGCTTGGCGAGCGACGACGCGTGGTCGCCGCAGCTGTTCGCACGCGCATCCCGTGCGGCGGCGGCGCGCTCGCCGAGGCCATGGGGGCGCCGAGAGGGAGCTGGCGCGCCGTTTGAGAACCTGCTGGCGGCGTACGGCGGGCGGCGCGCCGCGCGTCCCGCCTTGACGCGTGCGGCCGCGACCGGGGCGACGCCCCCGCTGCAGAAGAGCCCGACCCAGATCGGCGCGCAGACACTCGGCGCGCCTCTGGGGGCGGGGGGGGGGGGCGGGGGCGGCGGACGCTCTGCTGTGCCGCATCGTCGAGGAGGCGGCGGCGGCCCGTGTCGACGGCGTTCCTGCCCCCGACCCGCGGCGCCGCGGGACCTCGTTCTCCGCCGACGCCGACGCTGCCTCGTGGTCGTCAAAGGCCGCGCGCGTTCGGCTGAAGGCGTCGCGCAGTCGTACCCTCCGCCGAGCACCAGCGTGTCCCGCGGAGCGATGGCCAGCGGCGGCGCCACCCGTGCGCATGCGTCAGCTTCGAGGCGGCCGGCCGGCGGGCTCCGACTGCGAACGATGTGCAGCCGACAAGTCGCGGGTGCTGTCCTGAGCGACGAGGAGGGAGTGGCTGGACGTCCTACCTGCTGCTCCTGCGAGCGTTTCTTACGGGGACCGGGCGCGCGCTGGCGCCTCGTCGACGGGGAGCGGACACGCTCGCCGCTTGATGAGAACGATGGGGGATATGACAGCGTGGAGCGGCAATGCCAGGCGAACATCGATGGGCGGGCAGATAAGGAGGAGGAGGAGGAGGCCGCCGCTGAGCGCGGACCGAGAACGATGGGGAAACGCGGGCCGGGGACAGCACCACGGCCGCGGATGACGAGGGAGCAGGAGAAGGAGGGGACAGGCCGGGCCGGGAGATGACGAAAAAGGCTGAACGAGGAGGAGCAGGCGAGAGTCGGGTTGCCGAGAGGCGCCAGCGTGGGCAGCGGGTGTCAGAGAAACGGGACATGAGACCGCCACCCGCGGCCACGCTTTCCGTCAGGGATTACTGTGCAGAGCGCCTTCTTCTGCGGTAACGTCCGCCGGCGCCCGGCAGACGACCGGCGCCCTCTTCATGGAGTCCGGCGGCCACCCGTCGCGAAGGTGAATCGCGCGAGCCCCCGATTTCTGGTTCCGGCGTCCGTTGCGAATGCTCGCCCAAGCTTTGCCGTCCGTAGTGGCGCCACCGTTGCACGGCGAGTCGCATCACGAGCACGACGATCGCGATTTCTGTCTTCGTGTTCGACGCAGATATGTGGATAGCTTCAACGGCGTGGCGGTAAGCGACGGGCGGGCCAGCGGGGAGCTGATGAGACGTGCCGAAGCAAGACGAAGAGGACACGATGTCATGCCGCGGAAGAACAGACGGACGAGCAACTGAGACACGATGTCATGGCGAGACACGACGAGACGAAGAGACACGATGTCATGGCGAGACACGACGAGGCGAAGAGACACGATGTCATGGCGAGACACGACGATACGGCGACACATCTCTTTCCAAACCCCACTAGCACCGTCGACATCATGCGCCGCGCCCCGCTAGCCGTCACCATCAACACACTAGCCGACACTGCGGGTCCCGTCACGACAACGGACGTTACCAGCGAACACACTAACCTTCTCAGTAACATTTCCGCTGCGCCGGCGACTTCTGGCGAACAGACGGCGAATCGCGTCCCCGAAGTCGGTGGGAAGAATTTGATCTCGAGCGACGAGCGAAAGACCGGAGAAGCCGACGCGGCGGCGGAGTGGAGCAGAGGGCGCTACCTGCAGAGCGACGGCGCGGTGGCGCCGGTGACGCTGCTGCGACCGCCGTCGTCCGTCCCCGCGCCGAAGAGACGTGCGGATCCCACGCAGCCGCCGCCGTCGCAGCGCCCCGGGAAGCGCTGGAAGCTGAGCAGCGCGTCGTTGTCGTCGCCGCGGCAACCCGTCGTCGCGCGTTCGTCAGTCGTCGAGCTGCTGCGGGAAGCGGCGCGAGGCGGCGGCGGCGGCGGCGGAGGTGGCAGGAAGGTTTCCCGTCGCGTCGTCCCACTCGCGTTCTCGCTCGCGGACGCGCGCGGGGCGGCGCCGCCCCCTGACACCACGGAGGAGAAGGCAGGGGTGAAGACGGAGGCAGAAACAGAGGCGGAGGTGACTCTTGTTGGATGCGCGTACGGCGGCCGCGCGTGGCTGTGTCGCCATGGCGACGCCGTCTACGCTCTCAACGTCCACCGGCTGCACGAGATCGCGCTGTTCGAGCGGCTCGCGCGGCGCCACCTGCTGCCGACGCAGCCGCTGTCGCCCGCCGTCGCCCTCTCCCGCGCCGCGCTCGGCGGCGACCCCTGCTGGCGCACCATGCAGGTTTTAAGAGTATAATTTGTGTTGTGCGATAAGAATAATCTCTGAGGATCCCTGTGGCGATCCTTGGAGAATTTACCCCACAACCCTACAATACTAATGAATCCACATGAATTTTACCGGGGGTAAATAGGAGCTTCACTTAATGGCACGCTGAGTGATTATAAATATGTGTAATATATTATTCTACCTTCTGTCTGTGAGTGACCATACCACTAAAGTATATAGCAACAAGCACAATCTAGCGCTCTGCAGGATTTACACGGTCACATTGATCCATCAGCCCATGCTCTTTACATACAGATCGTGGATAGCATTGTGCCCGCCTATGGGCCAACCCAGGTTAAGATATAATTTAGGGCGCGAACAATCCGGCATCCAGGCGCCACCAAGGTGCTGAGATTACCCCAGTCTGATTTGCCCTCAAGCCCGCCCCATATGCATGGGCAAACAATACCCTGCGTCTACAGATACTAAAATCGTCCTGGCGCGAACAATTCCACGAGCACACTCTGGCTCAATGATAGCATTCTAAAAGCAACCTCAGTGTGAATTCCAGGCGCTGCCAATCTCACCGCATTGACGTGGAGACCTCGCGCATTTTGACGCAAGAATCTCACGCTTCCCGCCACCATCCACGCTGATCTTACAATATCTATCACGCACCAGGACAAAAAAATGCTGAGATATTCAAATGAATTATCTCTTCATGAATAAAACGCTGAAATATCTCACGCACAAGCCCCACACCCCCAAGGGCCCGCTTCTCCCGCCACCCTTACTCGGGCCACAGACCTGTCCCGAAAAAATATCTTACCCATATCTGAAAACAGTCACTGTTAGTATCGCACCAACAATCTGCACAAATGGTCGAGTTAAGACAATGCAAAATCCCACCCCCGATAGGACGCCGGCCAACAGAATCCAACATGGGGAGAGTCGCCATTTTCTTAAACAAACGCCATCCTACTTTTCCACTCACATATCAGCAGAGAAATATAAACCACTAGCATAAAGATCCATGTCCACGGGTCCCTTAACGTCACACAGCAGCAGTAACGTCCCCGCACGTGGCGGGCGCGCGCGGACACAAGCAGCCGCGGACGCGCAGTGCCACTGAGCGTCCCCGTACAACAGGAGCAAGGAGGCAAAGCCTATCTTCGCCATACCGCCCACTACTCTCCATCGTCTCCGCGATCGACGCTCTCGTCACCACGGCGAGAGAACACGCGGCCGCCCAATGGAAGCCAGTGCGCGCGGCGACGCACGGTCTCCTCTCCCACCCTGACTGTCACAGTGCGAACGCAATCGATCCCGTCGTCGCGTCGTCGCCACGGGACGCAGCCACGGGCCCTCTAACAGCCGCGGCAGATGGCATCGGCAAGCGTCGCGAGCGCCGCCAGCGACGACCGGCAGCGCGCGCCGCGGGCATGCGCACGCCTCCCGCGCAGGCGTACGGCACAGCGACCGCGGCCGGCGCGAGTTGCAGACGCGACGAACGGTCGCGGCGCGACCGGGTGGCAGGCCCTCTGCCGCGCGCGGGCGACCTTCTCCCCAGGACACTCTCGAAGTCGGCGCGACGGCCGTTAGCGCGGCAACGGGCGCTATCGATGCGAGTCGGCCGTCACTTCAGGCCCCAGCCTTGCCGCCTCCTGGGCCGCCGGCCGCCGCGCCGTGGCCGACCGTGGCGGCCGAGAGCGCCAACCTCGACCCGTTTGCGGCGAGGCGCGGGTCCGACGTGACCCTCCCGTCGCGAGCGTCCGTGCGCGCATGGCGACGAGCCCGGTGCCCGTGTCTTC
>NW_014577203.1:347369-357046 GCF_000485595.1 Priapulus caudatus | reverse complement strand
CTAACTATTATATTTATATATAATATTATATATATATATAATATATATATATACAAATATTATGAATTGCAATAGGAAACAGCAAGGACTGTACACAGTGTGTAATGTTGATATAGCATTACACGTAGATACATTTGGTATCAAGTGTTACTCTGTACAGGACACGATAGGGCGAGCAAGCGTAGGCGTGTGACGTTCGTTTAACATTATACCAGAGCATTACACGTGGTTTGTATGGGTACGATACACATCGTCTAATAAGCTAAATAGGTAACATTATACACGCTACAGTGATGAAAAATAAACGCGAAAGGTTGACTACATTTAAAGGTGACAGCTATTGGATATCAATGCTGATATTATATGCATAACGTTAATACACATTAAGATAAAAGCATAATAACTATAGTGAGAGATGAGCATGCTGAAATGTTGTGCTATATCTAAAATAATGTCTGCAAACGCTGTAAGAAAACGATGGCTCTAGTACACTAACCGATGCCCGTACGATGAGATTACTGATTAGCGAAACTCTCAAAATATATACACACTATCACGCTTCACGCCGCGCGTATGCACCACGTACGCGGCGCAAGCCGCACGCACGCACACGCCACACACACACACACACACACACACACAGGCACGCCACACACACACGCACGCACGCACGCACGCACGCACGCACGCACGCACGCACACACCACACAATCACACACGTATCGCCGTGCATTCGGGCGTCGTTATTCCTGTAACTAATCGTCACATGCCCTCGGGACATTCCTGGGATTTGCAGAGCACATCAATCATGAGGTGTACTTCCACGTCATCGATGCGTGTTGCACCCGTCACGCTCAGTTCAGCTAAATATTACGGTTAATCTTCGGCCCACCACATTCTCGGAGCTCGATCGCATTTGAGTAATAACACACAGACACGTAGCGCCGTGTGCTGCGTGTGTTTGTTGTGTGTGTGTAGTGTCATGTGCTGTTGTGTGTGTTTGTGTGTATTGCGCCGTGTGTGTTGTTTGTGTTTGTGGCTGGGTGTGCCCGTGTGTTGTGTGTTTGTGTGTGTGTGTGTGTATCTGACTGCGCGCGCGAGTGTGTTGTGTTGTATATGTGCGCGCCCGCGCGCGCGCGCGCGCGCCGCGGTGCGTGTGCTGTGTGTGTGTGGTGCAGTTGCTGTGTGTAGGCTGTGTGTGGTGTGCTGTGACTGTGTGCTGCTGTGGTGCTTTATTTAGCTGTACTGTGTTGTGGTTGTGCTGTGGTGTGGTTATGTTTGTGTTTATTTGGTGGATGTGTGTGCTGTTGTGTGAATGTGTCGCTGCTATGCACGTGCTGTGTTTTGTAGTGTGTGTGTTGGGTGTGGGTGGTGGTGTGTGTGTGCTGGTGGATGTGTGCTGTTGTGTGTGTGTTATCGGCGTGTTGGGTTTGTGTTTGTGTGTGTGTATCTGTGTGCGCGCGCTCGTGTGTTTCTATGTATGTATGTGGGCGCTGTATACCACACCGTGAAACATTTCTTACCATTATAATTGTACAAGCCAACAAACTTTACAGTGACATATTAAATAAACATTTTACTATATATATGTAATCAATGAAACGCGACTGCATAAAGAAACTAGATACTCACATAGTGATACAATCGCAAACAGGCTAATTCAGCACCTTTCCTTTCTTAGCCCTAAACGCACTACATACACGGTCGTGCTTACGAAGCAGACGCTCATAAGTGCAATAAAACTCGAGGTAAGTATAGGAAATTACAAACTCGACTCAGCCATCTCATAATTCGTATTAATCTCAAACCAGAGATCAGGAGTTTATAATATAGACTCTATAATATATAATATAATATAATATATATAATATAGTTTCTATATGATACACTCCTGCAGAGGTAACACCCGTGAAGGGTGTATATCCAAACTCTTAACACAGTGGCCCCCGCTTTATCGGGACGGTCACGGACACTGATCTCTGTATACTAACTAGTATCTCTATATAGAGGTCAGTGGTTACGGACCATGAAATGTTCACCGAATTAAGGCGAGGCGAAACACTACAGCACCAGGTGCGTACGGAGTGATCTTTATTTTCTCAAAGACACGTGCCGTTTAAGCGATGCGCCCGTTTATCCGAGGCCAGATGAAGCCAGCGGATCACTGTACTAGCACGCCACCTAGCGGAGAGTACATTTATTGAGACGGATTTTCATAATTGATATCGTCTGCATGCATGCGTCTACAGCGATGCCGGAATAGCACACGTGTGACGGACAACCAACCAGGTGTAATAGATTCTCACGGGAATAAAAACTGATATCAAATCGACATAACACTCGATCACACGGATGACGTTTATGAATCAATCATATATTACATATAATCCGTGTATGTGGGATTACATGAGTTTACACGAGAACGAAAAATCGTGTTAAATATGTAATTTCATTTTGTATTTACTAATTCCAATAGATGTTTTTATTTTACATAAGTGCAGAATATATTTCATCACTTCTCAAGTCAACGTAACTCTCTGTGTCGTTGTGGCATACACACGTCATGCTCACGTCAAAAATATCATTTCAGTCATATTTAATATTAACAAATTTAGCTTCAACCTTTTTACTATTACTCGAGATCGTGGTTTTTAACGAATGAATAAAAATGAATATAGTTGAACGTACAATACTATAACGTTACATGCTATAGATGTGCGCAGGTTTTCACTTATTTAATGAATATCTTTAGCAAATCACTTATTGAACCTTGACCATACTAATTGTGCAATGTCATTGTTACCTGTGCCGGCCCTACAGATAATGGTTTCACGTTGAGTTGATCATACACGATCATCAATCGATATTAATCGATAATATCAATATACTCGGTGTGCGTGTTAAGCATAATATCCGTAGTTTGCTTGTCCGTGTCCAGCATTACGACGGCACCCGTAGCCACTGCATGCTGGTACTGCGGCGGTCTGTACATAATAATAATAATAATAATAAAAAAATAAAATAATATTAATAATAATAATAATTATTATTTACTATTATTATTAGTAGTAGTAGCAGCCGCAGCAGCAGCAGCAGCAGCACGACCACACCTCATCGCCGCCGCCACGGCCAGCAGCCACAGCAGAGCCCGTACTATAACATGATACCAGGAGTAGATAATAGGTAGATAGTAGATTAATTATCTACTCCTGCTGATATTTTACTCGTCGTTACATCACGCTACACTGTCCTGCGTCGACGCCCGCGGCTCCTAGCATCGTACAGATCTCGTCGTATTTCAGCTCGTCGATGTTCGTGAACACATTATAGACGGTGCGACGTCGCTGCTTCTCCACCGTCACGGCCGACGACACGATGCCGACGATGCGTCGGCCGTACGCGCGACCGAAGTCGGCGAACACCGACGAGCCGGAGCTGCCCTGCGCGACGTCGCACTGGTTCAGAATCACGTTACCGTGCATCGCGAACGAGGCTCCGCCGACGAGGCACACCGACTCGTACATGAGCGGAAGCTTGTCCTCCGGAAATCCGGCGAAGTGCGTCGCGTAGACGTTTCCGCTCATGCGCAGGCGGTCGGCGGCGGCGAAGCGCAGAAACTGTCGCTTGTTGGCGACGGGCGCGTCGAGCGACAGCACGGCGTAGTCGTAGGCCGGACGCGCGCTGTCGGCGCCGACGTCGCTGTCGCTCAGCCAGTTGACGGACACGCGCATGTCGGTGACGTAGTACGGCTCGAACCCCATGCTGCCTGCGGCGGCGACGGCGGCGAACGGTCGACGATAGGCGGATGACGACGACGATGACGGATGGCGATGACGGTCGGCGACGGCACGAGCGGCCAGCGCGACGCGACGGCGGACACCGAGCGACGACAGCGGACACGATGCGACCGATGGCGACGGACGACGACGATGAGACACGACAGACTGACGACAACGACGACGTAGCGTGAAACAGACGGGTTAATACGTGACGACGATCGTTTATGTTAGAATACCGCTATATTGAGTTATTCTACGTAATTTTGTTTTTACGCGTTCGTGTTATTTTCACGTGCGCATGCTGCGTGTGGAAATGCGGTAGTTAAATCCAGCCAGTACGCACCGAGCAACAGCTTATATGCGTCTCTCTCTCTCTCTCCCTCCTCCTCCATCTCTCTCTCTCCTCTCTCTCTCGTCTTCTCTCAATTCTCTCTCTCTCTCATCTCTCATCTCTCTCTCTCTCGTCTCTCTCCTCTCTCTCTCTCTCTCTCTCTGTTCTCTGTCTCTCTCTCTCGTCTACTCTCTGCTGCTCTCTCTCTCTCTCTCTCTCCTCTCTCTCTCTCTGTCGTCGCTCTCTCTCGTTCTCTCTCGCTGCCTCATGCCTTTTCCCCGCCCTCCCTCTCTCTCTCTCTCTCTCTCCCCTCGTCTCTCTCGTCTCTCTCTTCTGTTCCCTCCGGCTTCCTACTCTCTCTCTCTCTCTCTCTCTCTCTCTCCTCTCTCGGGGCTCTCTTTTCTCCCTCCTTTATTTTATCTTTCCCTTTCTCATCCTTCCTTCTCCTCGCCTGAACTGCTCTCTGCTTTGTCTCTCTCTCCTCCTCGTCTCTCTCTCTCTCCTCTCTCTCTCCTCGTCCTCTCTCTCTCTCTCTCTCTCTCTTTTCTCTCTCTCTCTCTCGTCTCCTCTCTCTCTTATCTGCGCTCTGCTTTTCTAAATTCCTTTAACCGCGATTATTCTTCACTTCTCCATCCTGCCGACACATTGACCTTTATAGCCGCGTCGCTAAAAAACAAACATAGACCTATCAGACGCGAGAGCTTTATACATACAGGCGATATTATATATATATATTGCGTGGGCCCGTTGTTCAGCAAACGAATGATAGACATAGTATCATAAATATCTCAACATACTCCTGTCAATTTCACATACCAAGCGCACGAAGCAAAGGATCCGCATCGTCATTTACTGACAACGCAACGTTTACTGCGACAAAACATCAGTATATGTATATATATTTATATAAGATTTTATATATAAATTATGATTTAAATATAAATATATTATATAGTATAATATATATATAAATATTTATATATATTTATATATAAATTATATCTGTATTTATATATTATTTATTTTCATGCGTGACGATGGCAAAGTTTGTTACGATTATTATGGCTAGCATAGATATTTCAACGCTGTGGTATAACAGGCGAGCCGCCCGCCCACCCATACAGCCACATCACAGCGCGACGGCGCCGCCACGCTCACAAGACGATCACAATACATACGCGGGCGCACGCGCGCACGGCGCAGCACACGTAGCACACACGACACGCGCGGCGCAGCACGCACACACGCACACATAGATAACGCGGCACGCACAGTCCGCGACCGCACACAGTAGCACGAGCGCGCACGGGGCGCACAGCGCCCCGCGAAGCACGAATCATACGCGCGGCAAGCGGCAACGCACAGCACAAAACACCGCGCGGTACGCCAGCACGCACACACCATAAACACAGGACACAGCCCCGGCGGCGCGCACATGCCCGCCACACACACATATAAATACACACATACCACACACGACACACACACAGTCACACACGGCGGGCGCACACATTGACGGTCCTTCCACAACACGTCACATCACACACACACACATACGCCGTCGCTGGGCAGCACTACACACACACAGCACACACACGACAACATACACACACTCACACCGCAGCCCTCTAAGCCGCATACCTGTAAACGTAGACGCTTGACGGCCGACGTCGGGCAGCGAAGAGCGACGTCGTCGTGCAGCGCAGTGCGGCGCCGTGAGCACGTGACGTGCGTGACGAGGGTTGCCAGTGGGTAGGGCGCGGTGCGACACACACGCACGACGCGTGTGTACGGATGTCGACGGTACACGCGACGCCGCGTATGCCGCGTGTCGGTCGTCGCGCCGCGAGAAGCAGAAAGACGACGCGCTTGTGGTCGTCGGTCGTCGCGCGCATTAAGGCGACAGTCGGCGAACGGCGACGGCGAGAGAGACTTGTCTTCGGCTCGCTGGCCCACGTCGTCCGGGAAGTTGGCGATTGGCGACGAGCGGCTTGCGCGACGGTGGAGAGATCAACTTGTCGTTCGGCTTGCTTGCGACGTAATAGCGGCCAATACCACGGAGCTGTACGTCGGCCGACGGAAATCGCTGCCGTACAGTCGGGCAGCGAGGCGGCTGCTGAGCTGTGCGCGTACTCTGCGGTGGATGCGCTGCCGGAGTCGGCGACGGCGCGCGTCGCCATGCGCGTAGCGAACGTCCGCCGACGTCGCCGGCGACGTCGAACATGTATATCGTCGTCGGCGCGCGTCTCAATTCGCCGACCCGCGAGAACGTCCGCTCGTCTGGCGAGGCCGTCGCCTGGCACGGCCTTGCACGCTGGAGCGTTGTAGTCGCGCAGGCAAGAGCATCGTAGTCGGGCGGGTGGCGTCGGCGGCCGCAATCGACGGCGCTGGACGCAGCGGCCCCGAGAACACGCAGACGCTGCCAACAGAGCCCACGCTGTACGCACCACGTGCGGAGAACATGCGGCGCGACGGAGGCGGGACGGCATAGGCTGCGACGCATAAGCTGCGTTACGGCAAGGGCGGGGTAGACGGCAGGCGGTGAAGCAAGGCTTGCCGCACGCAAAGGCAGGTGACGTGCAGGGCGCTGCGACGCCAAAGCGGTGAGCCTGGATTATGCGAGCACGCCAAGAACGGTGACGGCAAGGCTTAATAACGCTACTACAACAACCAGAAGCGCGCGCGCTCCTGTTGTTTTCGTCGCCGACTCGGAGTCACCGCTAGGATGCTTTGCGTGCCGACGTCACTCATCCTTCCTTCGCGAGGGCCTCTACCTCTGCTTCTCTAATCGCCTCTGCTTGCTCTCATCTCTCCTCGTTTCTCTCTGCTCTCTAACTCCTCGTCTCTCGCTCGTCTCTGCTGCTTCTGCCATACCACTATCTATCTCTCTCTCTATACGGGATCTCATATACTCTTCGCTACCTCCTCTCGCTCCTGTATTTCTTTCCTTTTCTTTGTCGGCAGCGAAAAGGAAGACGGATTTCGCTGTCGACGATCGGACAACGCCTCGCCGTCACTTCCACGCTCCTCTGCCGAACGTTGCTGTTTCCATCGCGTCGCTCGTGCAATGGTACGTCGGCTGCATGCGCAGCTTCTTTCCTCCGACTGCAGTCCGTCGCGTCGGTCTTTTATGGCGCGACGTAGTCGACCCTCGGCGAACAGCGTGCGGCACGGGCGCGGCAAGACACGCAGCGTGTGGGTGACACAGGACGGCAGCGGCGGTCGCCAGCGGCGGGCGCGGCGCGGGGCGGACACGGAGTGCCGCGGCATGCCTGTGGGTGTGCGGCAATGGCGGCGGGCGCGGCGGGCGCGAGAGTGCCGCGCGCATGTGGGTGTGACCTATCAAACCAAATAAACAACTAACGGCAACATGAGCGGCAGGCGCGGAGCGGGCGCTACAGAGAGTGCCTGCGCGTGTGGGTGTGCGACGCATGGCGGCAAGGCGGCGAGGGCGGCGCGACGAGGTGGGGCCGCAAGCATATCGGCTTTACTCGCGGCGCGCTGCTGCTCAGACCCTGTGATCGCATGAAATAGTGCTAATCATCTTACACTCTAGCGCGAATACCAATCGTCGCAACAAAAAGGAGCTAAAGTGCGGCGGCGGTGCGCTGGCGATAATAGAACGTCGATTGCATAGCGTGACTCACCGTAGATTGGCTCTGCCGATATGGTGTCGTCCTCGTCGTCGTCGTCGTCGTCGGGCGGCGGGCGGCGGCATCGGGTGCAGTGGTCGTGGGCGATTATGCCGATGCATCCGGCAACAGCAGCAGCAGGTCAGGCAGCAGCTGGCAGCTAGTCAAGTAGTATAAGTGTAGCTAGTGAGCTCGGTGTAACAGGACACCTGTGTGATCGTCAATAGTCTGACGCAGGCCCGCACCAGGTTCAGATGTACAAAAAACAGATAACGTGTGGGCAATATAGCACTTAAAAGCCACAAACAGGTAATACGTAATGCATATACACATATGAAATTACTCACGCAGTAACGTCTAATACTTTAATGAACAACGATCATATTGGGACTAAAGATGCATACCGTATCAATAGAATGACTTACGCCAAGGCCAACACAGTCAAGTACTGATACAATACCATACACATACCATATCTTATACCCAAGGCAGCATGCAGTACATAGCGACTGGATTACAAATGCACGAGTACAATATTTAACGAGAGAGGGCGTGGAGTATGGGCAGGTCGCAGAGCGAGGTCCATGAAGCGCGTACCTCCAGTCAGTGATGTCCAGCAAGCGAAACGGAGTAGGGCGTGGTGATAGCCCCAGCATAGGAATGAGATCAGCGGGAAAGCCTAGCTGCGTCCTGACAGCGTCGAGAGAGTTGTCAGAGCCACAAGGATCGAACCGTGTCTGTAAGGTCCTTCGTGTCGAAACTGTTCGAGATATTTTATACAACTGAGGAATGCATGGCCTGGAGCGTGGTCAAGGCCCCTTTGTTGACAGAATGGTGGTGCAAGACGTGTCCTTGACTCCCCCACAGAATTTTATGGACCCAAACTGAAGGTGATAATTCCTTCTCATAGTAGGCGTGAGAACGGCGGTCGATGTCTTTTGTAGATACGGTGGAGGCGTCGATGGGCAGTTTCTCGAAGGCCCTCGTCGAACAGAGCCGATTCTATTGGTTACTAAAAAAGTGTCATCGAGGCTAACGCTTGTGCCATAATCCGTCTGCTGCCAAACGTGGCACGCGATCGGTGTATCGGCTGCGCGCCAATGCTGAAAGGTACTTGGCACACGATTTGACGCCGTGGTTGGGGTTTGTGCGACACGACGTCGGTGTTAGAGGTCGCCGCGCTGCTGTTTCACGCAACGCGGTCCACGCCTGGTCGGATCACGCGCGTAAAGGCCAGAAGTGGGCCGGCTTGCGCGGCTTGTTCATAAGAGCTCGTCCGCTTAAGCGGGTCGTATTTTTGACGACCGGGGACCGGCACGAGCTAGAGATTCAATTGCTCGTGTCTTAGTGACTGCAGTTTTGCCTTGGGATGTTCGTGGTGGGCAACCTTTCACGGAGCTGTTTACCTTGACTGACATTTGTCACCTAAAATAACACAAATGCCGTATGGCTAGCTTAAGCGACCGGCCGTGTCGGCTCCGCGATGGCTCATAGTTACCCTTGAAGCTAAAAATAACTGACGGTGATTGTTGATTTAAGTTAAACAGAGCGCCCGTGTCGGCTGGGATTTTTATACTAGGTTAATTAATTCGATATCTAAACGTCACTACAAGTAGTAAGGCAGGCAGCAGTACAAGCAGCTAGGTGAGTAGTAGCAGCAGAGTAGTAGGGCAGCAGTAGGCAGCAGTAGCACCCCACCACGACAGCAGCAGCAGCAGCACCACCAGTCCAACACACCACCACCCAGCAGCAGCTGCAGCAGCAGCAGGCAGCAGCAGCAGCAAGCAAATCAAGAGTAAGGCAGCAGCAGGGCAGCAGCAACAGCAGTAGGCAGGCAGCAGCAGCACCAGCAGGCAGGCAGCAGGCAGCAGCAAGGAAGCAGCAAGCAACAGCAACGAGCAGGGCAACAAGCAGCAGCAGCGCAGACTCCCGCAG
>NW_014577203.1:340954-347344 GCF_000485595.1 Priapulus caudatus | reverse complement strand
ATGAGCGGCGAGTCGACCTGGGAATCGTTTAGATTGCGGTTTTCGGCATAACTCAAATTGTTTAGATTGGCGAGTTTTCTTCTCCGTAACCGCAAAATCGTTAAGGTTGTCAGAGTTTTTCTTCCGGGACAGAGCGCGTCTGCGTCACCAACGACCATGAAGGCGCTGACAGCGGAGACGGCGCGCCTGATCGCGAGCGCGCAGGTGATCACGTCGCCGCGTAAGGCGTCGTGAAGGAGCTCGTCGAGAACGCGCTTGAGCGCGGCCGGCGCCACCTGCCGTGGACGTGCGGCTCGACGCGTGCGGGCTGGAGCGCATCGAGTGCGCGACAACGGCAGCGGATCGGCGGCGGGCGACCGCGAGGGCGCCGCGCGGCCGCCACCGCACGTCGCAAGCTCGCCGACTCCGACCCGCGACGTCTGCAGACGTACGGCTTGCCGCGGAGAGGCCCTCCGCGCGCTCGCGGCCGTTGCCGACGTCACCATAGGCGACGAAGACTCACGCGGATGACGTAGACGTGGATGTACGTCGTCGGGGGCGACGGGAGCACGGCGCAACGAAGCCAGTTGCCCGCGGCGAGCGGCACGACGGTGGTCGCCCGCTCGCTGTTCGCCGCGATCCCGTGCGGCGGCGCGCCGCTCGCCGAGGCCAGGCGGGCGCGAGAGGAGCTGCGCGCCGTTGAGAACCTGCTGGCGGCGTACGGCGGGCGCGCGCGCCGCGCGTCCGCCTGACGCTGCGCCGCGACCGGGCGACGCCCCCCTGCAGGAAGACCCGACGCCGGATCGGCGCGCAGCACTCGGCGCCCTCTGGGGGCGGCGGCGGGCGGCGACGCTGCGTGCCGCATCGTCGAGGAGGCGGCGGCGGCCCGTGTCGCGGCGTTCCTGCCCGGACCCGCGGCGCCTGCGGCGCGCGACCTCGTTACTCGGCCGACGCCCGACCGCTGCCTCGTGTTCGTCAACGGCCGGCCCGTCCGCTGGAAGGCGGTCGCGCGTCTCCTCCGCGAGCACGCGTTCCCCGGCGATGCACGGCGGCGCCACCCGGTGGCATGCGTCAGCTTCGAGGTGCCGCCGGCGGGCGTCGACGCGAACGTGGAGCCGGACAAGTCGCGGGTGCTTCTGAGCGACGAGGAGGGAGTGCTGGACGTCTACCTGCGCTGCCTGCGACGTGTCTACGGGGACCGGACGCGCGCCGCCTCGGACGGGGACCGGACACGCGCCGCTGCGGAGAACGATGGGGGAGATGAAAGCGTGGAGCGGCCATGCCAGCGACACGATGGGGGAGAAGGAGGAGGAGGAGGAGGAGGAGGCCGCGCTGAGGCGGACGAGAACGATGGGGGAAACGCGGGCGGGGGCAGACCACGGCCGCGGGATGACGAGGGAGCAGGAGGAGCAGGGGACAGGCCGGGCCCGGGAGATGACGAAAGGGAACGAGGAGGAGCAGGAGGAGGTGGTGCCGAGGCGGCGGCGTGCAGGGGCGTCAGAGAAACGGGACATGAGACCGCCACCCGGCCCACGCTTCCCGTCAGGGATTTTGTGCAGAGCGCCTTCTTCTGCGGTGACGTCGCCGGCACGGCAAACGACCGGCGCCCTCTCATGGAATCCGCTGCCACCGTCGACGATGGTGGATCGCGCGACCCGAGTTCTGGTCCCGGCGTCGTTGCGATGCTCGCGCCTTCGCCGTCGGTAGTGGCGCCACCTTGCACGGGCGAGTCGCATCACGAGCCGACGTCGGATTTTTGTCTTCTGTTCGACGACGATATGTGGAACTTTACGGCGTGCGGAGACGACGGCGCGGCCAGCGGGGAGCTGAGACACGACGAGACGACACATACATACGCGCGCACGCACGCACGCAAAAACACGCGCGTACGCACACGCACACACATACACACACGCGCGCGCACATCCCCCCACACACATAAATACACACATACACACACACACACACACACACACACACACACACACACACACACACACACACACACACACACATACATACACACACTCACACACGCACCCTCTAACCCGCATACCTGTAACGTAGACCTTGACGGCCGACGTCGGCACGAAGCGACGTCCGTCGTGCACGCAGTGCGCCGCCGTGAGCACGTGACGTGGCGTGACGAGGGTGCCCGTGCAGCCGGTCGACACACGCACGACCGTGTTGTACGGATGTCGACGTACACGCGACGCCGGTATCGCGTGTCGGTCGTCGCGCCCGAACAGAAAGACGACGCGCTTGTGTCGTCGGTCGTCGGCGCGCTTGGCGACGTCGGCGAACGGCGACGGCGGAGAGAGAAACTTGTCTTCGGCTCGCTTGGCAACGTCGTACGGGAAGTTGGAGAATGGCGACGAGCGGCTTGCCGACGGTGGAGAGATCAACTTGTCGTCGGCTTGCTTGGCGACGTAATACGGCCAATACCACGGAGCTGTCGTCGGCCGACGGAATCGCTGGCCGTACAGTCGCAGCGAGGCGCTGCCGATGCTGTCGGCTACTGCGGGATGCGCTCCGGAGTCGGCGACGGCGCGCGTCGCCACGCCGTACGACCGTCCGCCGACGTCGCCGCCGACGTCGAACATGTATATCGTCGTCGGCCGCGTCTCTTCGCCGACCGCCGAGAACGTCGTCGTCTGCGAGCCGTCGGCTGGCGGCGCTTGCACGCGCGTGTAGCCGCAGGCAGAGCATCGTCGTCGGGCGGGTGCGTCGGCGGCGCATCGCGCGCGGACGCCGCCGCCGAGACAGCAGACGCTCAACAGAGCCACGCTGAACCGCCACGTGCGAGAGAACATCGTGCGCGACGGAGGCAGGCGACGCAAGGCTGCGACGCAAAGCTGCGACGCAAAGCTGCGACGCAAGGCGGTGACGGAAGGCGGTGAAGCAAGGCTTCGACGCAAGGCGGTGACGCAGGGCTGCGACGCAAAGCGGTGACGCCTGGATGCGACGCAAGACGGTGACGCAAGGCTATACGCCGACCTACACACCCAGAAGCCGCGCGCTCTGTGTTTTCGTCGCCGACTCGAGTCACCGCTAGGATCTTTGCGTGCCGACGTCACTCCCTTCTTCCGAGCCTCTCTCTCTCTCTATCCCTCTCTTTCTCTCTCTCTTTCTCTCTCTCTCTATCTCTCTCTCTCTCTCTCTCTCTCTTTCTCAACCACTATCTATCTCTCTCTCTATACAGGGATCTCTACTCTTCGCTACCTCTCTCCTCCTGTATTTTCTTTTCCTTTTCTCTTGTCGCACGAAAGACGATTTCGCGTCGACGACGCGGACACGCTCCCGTCACTTCCACGCTCCTCTGCCGACGTCGCGTCGCTCGTGCTCGTCGTCGGCTGCTCGCGCCTTCTTCCTCCGACTGCAGTCCGTCCGTACGTCTTTTATGGCCGACGTCGAGCGACACGTGCACGCGCGCAGACACGCAGCGTGTGGGTGACCAGCGGCAGCGGCGGTGGCCACGGCGGGCGCGGGCGGGCGCACGAGTGCCGCGCATGTGGGTGTGCGGCAATGGCGGCGGGCGCGGGCGGGCGCACGAGTGCCGCGCGTGTGGGTGTGCGGCAATGGCGGCAGGCGCGGGCGGGCGCACGAGTGCCGCAAGCATCTGCTATATAGCGCGCGCTGCTGCTGCACCGCTGGTGATCGCCTGAATAGTGCTAATTATCTTACACTCTACGCGAATACAATCGTCGCCAAAAGGGCAAAGTCGGCGGCCGGTGGCGCTGCGATAATAGAACGTCGATTCATACGGACTCCGTAATTGCTCTCCGTATGGTGTCGTCCTCGTCGTCGTCGTCGTCGTCGGCGGCGGCGGCGGCATGGGTGGCAGTGTCGTCGGCGATTATGCGATGCATCCGGCAACAGCAGCAGCAGCAGCAGCAGCTGCAGCAGTAGTAGTATAGTGTAGCTAGTGAGCTCGTGTAACAGGCACGTGTGATCGTATAGTCTGACCAGGTTCGTGTACAACAGATACGTGTGCAAATAGCACTTAAGCCACAAACAGTATACGTAATGCTATAACCATTGAATTACTACGGTAACTCTATTCTTTAATGAACAACATCATATTGACAAATGCATACAGTACATAGATGACTACGCAAGCCAACCAGTCAATACGATACAATACATACAATACATATCTTATACACCAGGCACATGCAGACAAGCGACTGGATTACAAATGCAGAGTACATATTTACGAGCGTGGAGTCATGCAGGTCGCAGGCAGGTCCTGGCGCGTCCTCAGTCAGTGATGTCCAGCAGCGACGGTAGCGTGGTGATCCCCAGCAGGTGAGATCAGCGGAACCTAGCTGCGTCCTGACAGCGTCGGGAGTTGTCAGGCACCGTCGAACCGTGTCTGTCTTCGTGTCGAAACTGTTCGGTATTTATACAACTGGAGGAATGCATGGCCTGAGCGTGGTCAAGGCCTTGTTGACGATGGTGGTGCAAGACGTGTCCTTCTCCAGAATTTTATGGACAACTGAAGGTGATAATTCCTTCTCTAGCGTGAGAACGGCGGTCGGAGTCTTTGTAGATATGGTGGAGGCGTCGATGGGAGTTTCTCGAAGCCCTCGTCGAACAGCCTTCTATTGGTACTAAAGTGTCATCGGCACGCTTTGTGCCATACCGCTGCTGCCACGTGCACGCGACGTGTTCGGCTCGCCAATGCTGAAGGTATGGCACAGATTTGACCCTGGTTGGGTTGTGCGACACCGGTGTTAGAGGTCCCGCTGTTTCACGCACGCGCCACGCGCCCGGCTTGCGCGGCTTGTCATAAGACTCGTCACCTTAAGCGGGTCGTAATTTTTACTCGTGTTCTAGTGACTCAGTTTCTTGGGATGTTCGTGGTGCAACTTTCACCTGTTACCTTGACTGACATTTGTCAACTAAAATAACCATGCCGTTATGCTACGTTAAGCGACCCGTGTCGCTCGCTGCTCATGTTACCTTGAACTAAAAATAACTGACGTGATGTTGATTAAGTTAAACGACCCGTGTCGCTGGGTTTTTATACTAGGTTAATTAATTCGATATCTACGTCACTACAGTAGTAGCAGCAGCAGTAGCAGCAGTAGTAGTAGTAGCAGCAGTAGTAGTAGCAGCAGTAGCAGCAGTAGCACCACCACCAGCAGCAGCAGCAGCACCACCACCACCACCACCAGCAGCAGCAGCTGCAGCAGCAGCAGCAGCAGCAGCAGCAACAACAGCAGCAGCAGCAGCAGCAGCAACAACAGCAGCAGCAGCAACAGCAGCACCAGCAGCAGCAGCAGCAGCAGCAGCAGCAACAGCAACAGCAGCAACAACAGCAGCAGCGCAGACTCCCTCTACTAATGTTAACGACCTCTTTTCAATTTCGTGTTGGATATTTTTTCAATTTCGTGCTAGATATTTTTTCTCGGCCACGCAGGTGGCGCGCGTGTAGTGCCCGATGAGTCAGTAATCTCTCCCTGCGCGCGGGCGTGCGGTCATTGCATGCACGCGCTCACGCACGCGCACACGTACGGACACGCACACATACGCAGGCACGAACACGTGCACGCATGCACGCAGGCGCGCATGTACGCATACTCACACGCACGCAGGCACGCACGCACGCGCCCACGCGCATGCGCACATGCATACGCACACGCACACTCACACACACACACACACACGCACACGCACACGTACACGCACACGTACACGCACGTGCACACGCGCGCGCTATATACAAAACTATAGCAAGCATATATTGTAAGCGCGTATTGCAACCGCCAATTTAATATAGTGGGCATTATTAGAACGCCGTTAAAAGCCGTCGTTTTGCCCACATCATCGTCCGCACGAGCGTGATCTCGAGGACGCTATAGGCGCGTACGTTAGCAACGCACTTAGTGGCAGCATACGTATATATATACGATCGTGTCACACCTCAGTGAAAAGAAATAATCCCATATATATGGCCGACATGTCGCACTGTGCTAACGCCAACACTGGCGCTCTCACGTTGCGCGCCTATTTAGCCTGTAATTACAAATATATACCGAAATACTCTTCGCCAAATGGTTTTTTCTAGAACACATTTCATTCGTTAAGCGGGATATTACCGTAGAACACATTTATACTTCTTCGTCTTTGATTTCTTGTACAAGATTAATTATAGCGAATAGCGTACGAATAATGTCGGAAAAATGAATGCAAGATCGTAAATGGAAAGACAAACTTTATTGTATATAGGAAAATGGTTCATGTGACTCATAATAAATGCAATCAGGGGTTTATTACAGCTTCGTGCTCTGTACCATAGAAATGAATATATTCCTTATTCTCTCGCTTTCTCTCGCTTTCTCTCTCTTTCTCTTTCTCGCTCTCTCGCTCTCTCTCTCTCTCTCTCTCTCTCTCTCTCTCTCTCTC
>NW_014577203.1:318340-339403 GCF_000485595.1 Priapulus caudatus | reverse complement strand
TGTGCGTGTGTGGGTGTTCTGTCGGGGGTGCAGCGCGCGTACTTCGAAAAAAGGCAAGGCCCAGTAAATCTACGTTTGTTTACAAACACGTGAAAGTACATTCACTCAATACTACAATCTAAAAGCGCTTTAGGCAGCGATAATAGGCGATATATACCTTCAACCCAACGTGCTTGACAGACTACAGGCGTGTTAAGCAAACGAATAAATACCTAAAACGTATTTGACTACGTGAATACGACTCGGCTAGAATGGACTAAGCTGCTACGGATGTTTAAACATGCACACGGTCTGCAAGCATGTTTGCTAAACGATATTTGCTAATCGATTGCTAAACGATTGCTAAACTATTGCTAAACGATGTTTGCTAAACGTATTTGCCGAACGTATTTGCCAGTCGTATTCAATCTTTAAAAGCAGGTATTCCCCTGTCCGCCATTCTACAGCTGATGCCCGATTTGTAGATATTCGATGAATCTTACATAATATATTGAATATAATTGGTCCGTGAAATGCCCGTGATACAATTCAAACAGGATAGCGGACGACAGCGGAAATTTGCTGGACCACGTGATTATAACGGACCCATTAAATCGATTAGAATTTTTTTTTACATAGACATATCTATCACATTATAACATCTATCGATCTATCTATCTATCTATCTATCTATCTATCTATCTATCTATCTATCTATCTATCTATCTATCTATCTATCTATCTATCTATCTATCTATCTATCTATATATATATCCACCCATCTATCGATCAAGCGATCGTTCTATATATATTTTTTTTTCTTTAATATAGATTTATTTAGGTATTTATTTATTTTACAAGGTAATCTCTTTAATAATGCGGTAGAGCTATATACCACCCTAACTCATACAGTATATACGTACCGCAGATAATGACCATGGCGGGCAGGGAGGGTGGCTTCCCATACGGGGCTACGGTTGAATCGATCTGCTGCGGTGACATACGATCTATTGACTGTCGATCGATGACTACCACCTGCTTGGTCGCATTCGTCCGTTGTTCACCTGCTGTTTCAACGCGTCCAAAACAAATACATGTAGTAGCGAGATCTCCCCCTCCAATGCGTGCACATATACTAGACGATATCCTGCTTCTCCCCCTCCAATGCGTGCACATATACTACACAGATATCTACGCTTCATCCCGGCCTCCATGGCGTGCACGATATACTCGCACGATATCCGCGCTTCATTCCTCCCCCTCCATGCGTGCCATATACTAGCACGATATCCCGCCTTCATCCTCCCTTCCATGCGTGCACAATATCCTTAGACGAATAGTCCCGCCTTTTCATCCTCCCCTCATGCCGTGCACATATACTAGCACGATATCCCCTTCATCCCCCTACCATGCTGCACATATACTAGCAGCGATATCCTGCCTTCATCCCCATCCATGCTGCACATTATAAGCACACGATATCCGCCTTCATCCTCGCCCCCTCCATGCTGTGCATCATATTACTAGCACGATACCGCTTCATCCCCTCCATGCGTGCACAGTATACTAGCACGATATCCGCTTCATCCCCCCCTCCATGCGTGCACATATACTAGCACGATAATCCCGCCTTCCGATCTCTCCCCCTCCATGCGTGCCACATATTACTAGCAGATTACCCCTTCATCCTCCTCCCTTCATTCGTCTACATAATACTAGCACCGATATCCCGCTTCATCCTCCGCTCCATGAGTGCACATATACTAGTACACATATCCAACCTTCCATCCCCGCTCGCATCCGCTCGCCACCATATTATAGCTGGATGATCCGCGCCTTCCCCCCTCTCCATGTCGTGCACGATATACTAGCACGATATCCCGCCTTCATACCTCCCACGTCCATGCGTGCACATATACTAGCACGAATAATCCGCCCTCATCTCCCCCATCCATGCATGCACATATCACTAGACCGATATCCGCTTCATCCTCCCCCTCCATGCGTGCATCATATACTAGCACGCACTAATCCCCGCTTCATCCTCCCCCCCTCATCGTCACATATACTAGCACGATATCCGCCTTCATCTCCCCCCCTCCATGCGTGGCACGATATACTAGCACGATATCTCCGCCTTCAATCCCCCCCACCCTCTCATGCGTGCGCACATATACTAGCAGCGATATCCCCGCCTTCATCCCCCCTCCATGCACTGCACATATACTAAGCACGATTCCCACCTTCAATCCCTCCCACCCTCCATGCGTGCACATATATTAGCACGACGTATCCAACCTTCATTCTCCCTCCATGCGTGCACATATACTAGCACGATTTCCCGCTTCATCCTCCCCCCTCCATGCGTGCCATATACTAGCACGATATCCCCCTTCTTTTCCCCCGCTCCATGCGTGCACATATACTAGCACGATATCCGCCGCTTCAATTCCCCCCTCATGCATGCACGTACTATCTAGCACGACTATCCACCTTTATTCCCCCACCTGCCCACGCGCGTGTGCCACCACCGGACTCTCACTCATTATTACCTCCGCCAGAGGGCTTGGTCGGGGTTATCGTTTTCACCGGCGTGTGTCTTGAGTGTTGTTTGTGTGGTTTGTGGGTTTGTGGTTTGTTGAACATGCACGTTTCAGTTCACTTCCGCTAGGTGCGCCTGGCTGTAGACCTTACAAACAGCCAACCCACAGGCTAAGAGGCAACACACAGTCCCCCCCACCTGCACGCTCGCTAACCGGATCCAATTAACTATTTTATTTACATTAATTTAATTAATTATTTTTCCACTTAATTATTAATTATTGATTATAAAATAATTCACATTGAGAGAATTCAGCTGCCTTGCTGAAGGTCTGTCTCTCGCAGTGGCTCTAGTTANTTATTCGCAGATAATAGTCTCAGACAAAAGTTGCAGATATTGGTCGCAGATATTAGTGCAATGCGCGATGTCTCGATTTCGAAATATTTTTTCTCGAATTCAGTTTAATAGATAAATAATTAATAATCAATCATAAATAAATTCTCGACGCATAAATTAACACATAATTTCATTTAATTATTTAATCGAGTTTTTGCGATTATACGACCGAAATATCTCGCGTTCGCGACGATAGCTGTACTGACAGCGGCGTCACATTCGCCGCGACCTTCGACGCGACCTTCGCCGTAACCATCGTTGTGACCTTCGCCGTGACCTTCGCCGTGACATGACTTTTGCTTCGCTTTTCTCGCGCGCGCAGCCTTTGCTCGCGTGTTCTTTTTATCATTATTATTATCCTTTATTAAGAATGAATTATTCACGTGTGGGCGCATGATTCGATCTAGGGCGGGCGTACATTATTTATACCGCGCTTACTGTAACGCGGGATACCCGCTTCCTACAACATGCATGCAAATCAAAGCAGCCAATCAGAGGAGCCCAAAACTCTGCAATGGATTTAACGTGTAGGAAAACAAAACTCGCTGCCGGCGTAACCAGCCACCACAGCCACCACCGCCGCGCCAGTACTCGACCCTTACTTGTAACACCGCCTGCGTTAAGTCAAAGCCGATACGTCAAAGTTACGGCCCACATTCGCATTGGGTTGCTATATAATGCAAATTTTAACCGAGAAATGAAGCGTAACATTTATGCAATGGACATCGTACATATTCTTTTCCAAAGGCGACTCACACTCGCCCTGCGTTGCTATATATGTAATGCAAATTTTAAACGAGAAATTAAGCTTAACATTTATTCAATGGAGTTACTACGGCTAACATCCTGAGAATTCTCACAAACCCTGGATACCATTCTACACAGGGATGCAGCTATTACATAGTTCATCATGATATACAGGCCGGCACTCTAACAAGGCATCTAAACCATTCCTCACGATCATTCGCTACTTAGATGTCCACGCTACCGGTAACATAATAATTCTACATACAGGATGCCGCTATTTACGTGCGTGCCCGTGTCTTGATAAGCGTATTACTTTCTAGATGATACATTTATCAACTTTCAACACCTATAAAGAATGCTATCTCCGCCCGTTGGCCGCGCAACGTTTCGCGGCCAAACTCGCGCTCACGCTGCCCAGCTATTCCTTCGGAGACGCCTGAATGAGGAGCTGTTATAGTAGACGCTGGGTAGCACGATTGGGTTACTTTCAGTCCACTAATCTCACACCAGTCGCGGATTACCCCGTCCGGCTCACAATTGCTGGCCGGTGCCTGCTCAGCCTGCCCCCCTCGCTCAGCCAGCTAAGAACCGCAGATTCGGCCTCGTACCTCCAGATCTCGCTCGGTCTCACTCATTCTTCCGCACACGCATTACCTTTACTCGCCCCCATTTCCGCCTCTCACACCGCCCTTACCACCGACTTTTTTCTCAGTGCTCGTGTCCGTTACCCCCACCCCGGGCGCTATATCCCCGCCGCCTTCCCAGGTATTTCTGCCCATACTCCCCTCACCCGCGCTGCGCGTTTAGGCCGTGCAGAGACACATCGTGGTTGCCTATATCATATAGTGCAGCAGGGTGAGCTTGATGGCACAGCAGCTCTCAGCCGAGCTTCTGTGACGAAGCCAGCAGCTGCAGTGCAGCAGCGGCTTCGCAGCACCGCCACAAGTAAGCAGTACGCACGGCAGCGCAGTCTCAGTAGCACCAGCAACTGAGTTTGAGCGTAGTAGCCCAGCAGCAGCCAGCAGCCCGGTTAGCAGCAGACGACGACAGGACGGATGCACCGTAAAAGTTCGCGGGCCAGGTCCGGGACCGGCTGCGTTCAGAGGGCGCTACAACCTCGACCCACCCGCCCTCACCTACGATCACAATCGTCTCACGCAGGGAACGTCCTGGTGACGTCATCGACAGGGCCCAGTGGCCGCATTGGCAATAACACAATCTCATCTCGATGTGTCCCGGGTGTCGCGCGTGTTTGTAGTGTTGTTCTTTATCGGTGTCTTGATGTCGTGCGTCCGCCGCCGATTCTGCCCTTAGTCACGGAGAAATAGAGACAAGAGTTGGCACGCAGGGGGATGAAAGTAAAGACGAGCGGGACGTTTAGAACGAGCCGCTGACGTGGGCGTGCGTGTTTTCTCCCGCCGTGCGTGGCATAGAAACAGCAGAGAGAGAGTGCACAGCGTGACTGAGAGAGAGAGAAAACAGAGAGAGAGTAGAGAGCGACGCGCTGCGCGATTATCGCCCCGTTGAAGTGGAGGCCCCACCGCGTGAATCGCGAGCCTCTCCCGTCTATGCCTTCGCCCCCCTACTCGAGTAGTGCTCAATGAGAGAGGCGAGAGAAGGGAGAGAGCGAAGAGAGTCAATGATTGGTGATGAGAAGCGCGGCACTTTCATCCGATCTAACTCAGCGCCAGTGCACCTACAAGCCGCTCGGCCCCTCGAGTTCATTAGCAACTTCGGTACCGACACTGATGATCGACTCTTCTTGCAGAGAGTCAGAGACATGAGAGAGAGAGAGAGAGAAGCGACGGTCTACTGAGAGAGGAGNTGCTGCATCTGTACGGCGCTACGAGTTTGGCGCGCGCCCAGTTTAATCACCCAGATATCCCTAGATTTATGGCAGTCCAGAGTGTGTATAAGCGTAGTGTATCTAAATTGCCTAATGACCTCAGTTCTAAGCATGTGTAGAATTGGCTATGGCTGGCACCACAGTTTTCAGTGCAGCAGTGATATAACTATTTACTGTTTGCAGGTTTTGACTCAAAAACAAACTGACTCAAAAGCAAATCGTGCCTTTACGTGATAAATCGGTATGACTACCGCCCAGACCACCGCGGGTGGGACGGCGCACACGCAAGGGCAGCGCGCGCCCGCACATCCCACGCGTAACTTTCCAGTAGATCGTACATCGTACCGGTATCTCTAGGCAATCCGATGGGTGGGCGAAGTGAGCGTCAAGGTCCAGCTAGTCAACGTTTGATATGTTACATACCTCAACTAGAAGCTTGTGTTGACCCACCATGCTATTACTGTTACCAATTGCTTGCTCTCGTTGCGTTGTGGGGCAGACTCTTAAGTGAGTGCAAACCCTTCAACTGCAGCACAGGTCAATTGCAGTACACGCAGAAGAGTTGAATGGCTGAAATAAATAGACATTGAAACAAAAAGACTATGATCAGATTGTAGATTAATCGATCACATTGAATACCGTAACACAAAGCTATCAACATACCATAAACTTTGACCATAATTTGGTATCAGCTTTAGATCAGCTTAGAAAGACTACAAAGTTTTGATTACCTTGCCAATCTTATACTGGGGAAAGTCTTTTTTCCATATCTCTATCATATATTCATATGAGATGTGGTCCTTGATATTCTTCTGTTCCATCTCATCTTTGTACTGCTTCCACAAGCTCAGTTTTGTATAGCAGTAGGGCAGATAAATAGTATCATCATTTGGCATGTAATCACCCATCCTTTTAAAAGTTTCTGCCATCCACGCATTTGCTTCTGTTGTTTTCCTTCTGCATTTTCCCTTGCCAACATTTCCATGAATTACGGTGACTAGTGGTGTGTCATTTCTTACCCTCCTCAAGCATGTTGATGAGTTAACGTAATTGAAGATTCATAAAATTGAGAGAAAGCTGATCATTATACGCTAGAATAGTCAGCAGTTCTGACCGTTATGTGTTCATGCGCATTCCAGTTACAATAATGGCTATAACCAGTAAATAACCCTGCAGTTTTAGATCTATTGTTTGACGGCCAGTTTCGCCCCGCTATTTACGGGTCTATGTAGCATCACAGGCACAATCTATTCAGTCAAGTTTTGAAAGCATTGTTTAAACAGCGATCATTACCAGGCTGCTGACGCAGCCGATTCGGGTCATTCTCGCACCTGCAACAACTACTAGTGTAACGGGATTGCCGGTCTTATGCCAATCGGCTCATAAGGAGGTCATCAAAATGCTGGAGGAAGATGGATTTGCGACAGAGATCGCATACGTATATTACAGCAGACGGCCAGTAAAAGGTGAGATGTTCTGACAGCAAAACATGTTATAAAGCTATCGATATTGAAATCTACTTTAAAGCAAAGAAGAATTTTTTTGTATGAGATATATATATATATATATGAACAATTTTTCTGCTAACACGTACCTTTTAGCAAAGTCATCCTCTGTGTCAATATAACGGTTTATACAATTGATTGCAACGATTCGGCAAGGTGCAATTAAAGTTGTGTTAATAACAAAATATAGATAGCAGCAGCTATAAAACAGCTTTGAACCAGCTCTTTAGGTAGTCCATAACAAATTCTATGATTTGTTCATTGTGTAGAGCAAAACCGACAGTAACAAAACTAACCCCGAATACAAACAATAGAAATTTAATTGCTATATTATTTTATTTTAAGGAAATCAAAGCCTCAGGAATATGCTCCAGCATATAGTGGTTGGCCAGTGGCATACAGGAAAGCAGGAGAGGTGAAGCAACCTTGGAAATTTTAGAGGTGCAGCAATTGGGAATTTTACCAATAACTGATAAAATAGCATACAAAAAACTTATGCTACTTCAATACATAATCAAGTTAGACAACAATAGATTAATGAAGAAAGTATTTATTCAGCAGATCAAAGAGGAAGGAAGAAACTGGGCAAATGAAATATTAATAATCCTAGAGGAGTACGAACTAGAAATCTCATTTACAGCCATAGGATTAAAACCAAAAAGAGCCTGGAAAAAACAAGTCAAAGATGCCATACTAAAACGAGTAATTAAAAGAGACAAATTGAAAACTAGAGGCAAAACAAAAATGAACATGATAAACATTGAAACATACGGATTAAAGGAATATATGAAAGAATTATCATTTACCGATTCGTGTTTTGCATTTAAATGCAAAACATGCATGATTGATCTGAAAGGATACTTTAAAAATAATTTTAGCAATGATAAGTGTAATAGATGTAATAAGGATATGAAAGAAGATATGGAACATTTATATAATTGTGATAGTTATAAAATATATAAGGAGGGACAACAAATAGATAACTGGAAAAGGGACAGCCATGCAATATTAAAACCAGCATTAGAATATGTAAGGAAAATTCTGGCGATTCGTGAAACTAACATTTAGAAAATTAGAGGCGACGTTTACCCTTTTGTTTTCTAGATAATCCCCGCACTCGTTGATTCGGGTGCCTTGTGAAATACAAGTGAGGGCGCCAAGATACAAGATACAAGATACAAAACCTTGTTCAGCCCCATGGAAATGTCTTCCTAGCAGACATGGTAGAGAGACCAGAGAGAGACGAAGACGGAGACATTGTCAACGCAGAACAGAGACCAGAAAACCTTTATGCAGCAATAATAGAAGCGTATAGTCATGAGAACGACACCGTGATCGATGCTTGCTCTGGGACAGGTATATAAGTACATTGCTCACCATATAATATGTCATAAAGAAGGAAAGGAAGAAACGAAGTCATTTTGTCTAATACAAGATTAAATTATCATTTGGCTTTCGTTTACGTACTTATGCATGATACTTCTTTTAAAAGACGATAATATGAAATCTCAATTCCCAATTAATAAAAATTTGGTTTTAAGAGTGCAATGTTACAATAAATTTTTCAGAAAAAAACATCCTTTAATAAATAGTGAAATATATTTTTACAGGTACGGGGATAACAGCGGCTATGAGATTGAAGAGAAATTGTGTTGCAGTAGAAAACGATATAAAGCAGGTCGAAGCCATCAAGAGGAGACTAATACGCCTACAGTGTAACTTGTAAATGCTGTTTTGGGAAAAAATTGTAGTCACGCTAATTTTGCCTATTTGGAACCCATTTTTAACATTAAACAGAAAAAAACTTTGATATATGTTTAACAGTGATTTTGTATATAAAAAGTTGTATATAAATAGTTTACTGTAATTTCATGTTTTTGTGTATGTCGCTCATTGTGTAAATAGTGCATAAAAGTAGTCCTTTTTAAACGTTTGCAAACAAAAATATCTCTGTCTTATGAAGGTTATACTTGGACTAGTAATGCATTGCATTTCAAGTGTTTAGATAATAAAAACATTATTATCGGTATTGCTAATAAGCTGTGATTTAATTCAACCTGTACACGTATTAGTTTTTCTGAATAAGCCACACGTACAGTAATAATTATTTACATGTAACGGACTACTAACCGTGTCTCAAGTGTGTAATACATGAGCTATGATTTAAACTTTTAGGCGAATATTAACTTTTACTACATTGGTATATTCAAGGGTGTTTAACGTTGATTTTGGTAACTGATGCAAGGAAATATAGTCTGTTAACAAATTAGATTTTTACAATAAACTAGTGTAACAATATCTATCTATTTGATTATACTGGCATGCGGCTTTAATAGGCAGCTTTAAATGTTATAACGTATATCATTAATCAACAATTCTATCACGACCTTAATCTATTCCCAAACTTAGCAGTCGCACGCTGTTTATCGTTTCCACAGCAAGCATTTTTAACGTTGGTCTTGTGACTGCATGGTGCAAGGAAATAGTCTGTTTGACTTGGCAGTCGTCGTTATGAGGGCTGCTATAATGCAGCCCGCATAAAAACCGGTTCGTAGTTTACATACGCGGAGTTTGAGCCGGAAGTTAGCAGTCGCTCGCTGTTATCAGGGCTGCTATAATGCAGCCCGCATAAAAACCGGTTCGTAGTTTACATACGAAGAGTTTGAGCCGGTAGTTAGCAGTCGCTCGCGGTTATCAGGGCTGCTATTATGCAGCCCGCATAAAAACCGGTTCGTAGTTTACATACGAAGAGTTTGAGCCGGAAGTTAGCAGTCGCTCGCGGTTATATCAGGGCTGCTATATTGCAGCCCGCATAAAAACCGGTTCGTAGTTTACATACGAGGAGTTTGAGCCGGAAGTTAGCAGTCGCTCGCTGTTATCAGGGCTGCTATAATGCAGCCCGCATAAAAACCGGTTCGTAGTTTAAATACGCGGAGTTTGAGCCGGAAGTTAGCAGTCGCTCGCTGTTATCAGGGCTGCTATAATGCAGCCCGCATAAAAACCGGTTCGTAGTTACATACGCGGGTTTGAGGCCGGAAGTCTCAGCAGTCGCGCGCGTGTTATAAAGGGATAGCTATATTGCAGCCCGCATAAAACCGTTTCGTAGTTTAACATACGCGGAGTGTTGAGGCCGGATGTTAGCAGTCGCTCGGCTGTTTATTAGGAAGCTGCATATATTGCAGCCCGCATACAAAACCGTACGTAGTTACTACAAAGAGTTTGAGCGCGGATTGTTACATGTCGCGCGCTGGTTAGCAAAAAGTGGATTCTAAATTCATGGTGTAAAGCAATGTCTTATAGCAGGTGTAAGGACACCACGCTAGATTATTATAAGCAAAATAGTCAATCGGCATAGCTTTTTGAAAAGCTCAGAACTTTCTTCCTGCTACATTTCATAAAATTCTTCTCATCTATAAGGCTTGTATATAAAATTACAGCAACGAAAAGAGTAGTGACGCCTGTAATCTGGCAAGAAATTCTTATTTCCAGAATTCAAAAGTAATTTCCAATGCTGTAAATACGGACAATAATAGCTTTATTTACACACCCGAGTTAAGGTATCACACTGCGAATCCCCTTTTTTTTTTTTTTTGTTTTCCCCCATAGTTTCGGCCCATGACCTTACGAAAAAAATTCGCCATAATCAGCAGAGTTTTTTCCAAATATAATGCCATCCACTCGATTCCAAGTCGCTAGTGGACACTATATATCAGGCCCGTCGGAAGGAATTTTAAAGTGGTAGGTTTCAGTGGCGGTCTGGGGGTGAAACCGAGAGCGGGTTCGAAGGGGCCAGAAAAGGGTGACCAGATCTTTAGAAAATTTGATTGCCCGGGACAGGAAACGACTGCGAGGGACGTGAGCGATCAAGCGGGGAGTGGTGTGGAGGGGTATCCCCCTCCCTCGGTAAGAATTTTTTGAATTGGGGGGTGCAAATCATGCAAATTTAGCACAACTTTAAAGTGATTTTTTTTTATCCTTTCATTGGTACTGCAGAAAAAGGCAAATTATCTTCATTCCAATAGAAAATTGAGGTCAAGCTGCTAACCCTGAGACCTATAAATAGGAGTTTTCACGTCAGGTGCGAGCTTAATTTTGCACTTTCTTGATGATTAATAATTTTTAAGCACTTTGCGATTGATGAAAAAGTTTTTGTGGCATATATGCGTTTTTCGTTTATGTGATAATGCGTTCATTAATAATGGAAAAAAGGCAAGTCAGCTTCGATGTGCGTGTTCTTCATTACAGGCTGGTGAATAAGCGCTACGATCAGCCTAACTGATCATGAATTTATCACCCGCCTCCCCTTCTCTCTGGTCTTTTCTCTTCTCTTTTCTTTTCCTCTCTCTTCTCTCTCCTTTTCTCTTTCTCTTTTCTTCTCGCCTCTCCATCTCTTCATTCTTTCTTCATTTTTTTTTGGGCTGAAAAATGTAACGGTCAATCCCGTACCAACCGTAACGGCTCCCGACGCCTGCGCCACGTGTGCGTGTGTGCTGTAAGTGCAGCGTGCGTGTGTGTGATCGTGCGTTATGTGCACGTGTGCCATCGTGCGTTGTGCGCGCAGTGCGTGTTTGCACCTAGCTATAGGCCCTATCTACTGCTGCTACAATGTATTTTATTCGAGGGTTTATTTTCTACATAAGAGGCATGCGGTGCACCGCCGAAGTCAATTTCAAAACAACGCCGTTGGCAGTTGTGAAAATGTTCCTGATATTTACCCGGCCGTGGGTTGTCAAATAGATGTCAATCTAAAAATAAATAGCTAGATGCAGCCACGTGCTTCTGTACTATATACATGGAAAATAACGTAAATAAAATTCACAGCAACGTTTCTTTTTCGTGGCCGGCAGCCACTCCTGTTCATTCCGATTGCAGCTTTTTCCTCGATTCCGAAGTTTCCTGTCACTCCCTCATACCAGCCAGTGCCCACCCCTACATAATACAGTCAATACCCACTACCCACGCGATGTAACAATCAGTCTGCAATTGCCGCCCGCGCCCCCCCGTACTTTCAATCAATGCCGCTCCAGCCAAGCAAGGCACGAGCAACGATGTGCAGCAGCCACGGACGTGAGTAACAGGTTGTCGCGGCAGCTTTTTTTTTTATTTTTTTTTTCATGAAGTGAGAAATGCGTAGGACATCGGGAGCGCGGGAGAATGGTCCAGATGCGTGAAGGTCTCCGCGAAATGCGCAGCGTGAGAACTTGGTAGGTCTCTACACAGACTAAGATTAAAACTAAAAGGCAAAAAAAAATTTCGGGGTGCATCAAATGCAGTCTAAGAACATTCAAATTTTTTTATAATTTATGCTGGGGAACCCAGAACCCACTCTACTCTCCCCCGCGTCTGCTGCAGTATCCATATTTCGTGGGCCTACTGCACGGCCTTTGTCAGGTTTGAAATCCATCATACCGTTTTTTCCCCAAACTGGCCTATTACCGCCGTTGTCTAATTTCTTCGCCTCAGAAGAAACCCTGTCATTTTCCAAAACATGATTTAACATTCATTGCATTTATTGATTACCGTGTGCTTTTCGTGATGCATAGGCAGGCAACGTCAACGTAGTAAGACATCGGAACCTGCCCAAACAAAAACTGGGAAGCACCTACAGTTGTTTCCGTGGTACGCAAACTGGGTATTCCGAATGCCCCTCGGAGCATTCATCATTGGAGGATCAGCCGGAAAGCTTGACTGACAGGTGTAAGTATGGTTGTGGGAGACAAGCCTAAAATACCTGGAACAGCACGGTAAGATTTTTGACTGCATGTGCTGAAAAAGCACTTTCCGCAGATCGTGCTTCATCAGTCAATCCATTACTCTGTAAATTCTGACTTGTGTCCCCCGCTGCAGGCCAATAACAGGGGTAGAAATTAACTTTTGAACAAGGGAGTCCAACGACTCCCTGCCCTTCAAAAGAGGGAGTCCGCAGCAAAATGAGGGAGTTTCGCAGTTCCTAAGTTCAAAATTAAAGATAATAATCGCATACATGTGCTTATTTTAAAGAATTCATGCGATAGCACGTCTGCCAAATTATGGCAGAATTTTCAGGGAGTCACACGGACTCATCATATGTCAAATCGGGAGTTCGGACTCGCATTAATTTCTCGCACTGGGCCTGCATAACCTAACCTTATCCTAACCTCTTACCTCGTGAATCACATCTTAACTCCAAACACATTACCGAACACTAAGCTAACCAATTTCTTTTTTTCTTTTTAATAAAAGACTCGCTATTAAACGATCAACATAAAAACCGGAAAAAATCGTCACGGTAAATAATCTCGTTTCCCGCAGGAGCTGACCGCACTACCGATACTGGACGCATCAACGCCCGATACCGTTCTTAAGCCCACAGATGGTAGGTCACTTGGATTGGCCATGCGACAAGTTTCTAGTCCAGTTCCGGGATCAATCTACTTTTACGGATCCATGTTCTCGGAGAGGGCCGCTCCGACACAGGTCATGGCGCCGCGTTATCGAGCCGTGGTCGCCTCCCAATCTGTGGAACCTCTTGAATACGACGAATGAGTGCGTGCGTCAATCTCACTAACAGCAACTAGCGTTTAGTAGTTGATCGAATCTGATGATATCGTAAGTTTTAATGTCATGTGCGCATATTTTTTGCTTATATCTTATAATTGTGATAATAGACCTGGTATGATTTGTAAATAATTGCAAGTAAATACACTTGCGCACGTTACGATGGCATTTCTCCACGGCTAAAGTTAATCGATTTTGAAGTGATGGTTCCTTGTCTTCAAATGCGCTGTTATCACTATCTAGTGCTCATTGGTTATCAAAATAGAAAACCCAATGCGTATCCTTGCCTTGACGTTTCAGAAATCCACGCTGCTGTTGGATAGCAACAATCATTTATGGATTCAGTTTGGAATTCGCAACAGCGTAACTTGAATTGACTAGTCGATTCCGAAGCCTGGTTCGTATATACATTCTGTTAAATGAGGCAAACCTCACATGCAGAGTTAAAAATGCCGTAACTTTTTGGCCTTGACAACCTTTCCGCACGCATTGTGATCCGTGTTCAACACGATCTGTTTCCTGTAATAAATCGAAAAAATACACACACGCTGATAGAGATTACTGTCTGCGCCTATTAGCAGACAATATACCTCCCCGACTACTCGGCGCAAAAATTACTATGAGTTTTGTGATGTTTTTTACTTATAGGCTATAATGTAATGGGCCACCACAGCCACTCACGCGGAACCCTCACCTCCCCTCGCTACTTCTCTAACTCTCCTTTAGGCACATATTCTAACTTCGCACTGGCTTGTTGACTCATTGAGTGGTGGAAGATCCGTTAAATTAATTTAAATTAAAATTAATATAAGGTTTATTTCTGTAAGGTGGTTTTGTACCTGAAGGATTGGCAGATGCTGGTTTCAAGGAAAGGGTTGCAAAAGACACACCAAGGGATGACCTGGTGACAAACAGGAACTACCGACGCATCCAAATATCAGATGTGCTTTCACACCTGCGCAACACTGGTGCCAACGTTTTATCAACCGGTGTTAAATCAGGTAATTATTAAATTAATTAAACTCCAAACAACCATGTGGTAATATGGTCTTTATGAAGGAAAAGCGAGTGGATGCAACCTCATGAAAAATTTTCAGCGTTCTTTGTGTCTGTTTCATACTAATCAAGTTATTTTATGTCAGCATGGGTCCCTGTGGGGAATTCCACCAACTTGTGATAACGTAACCAAAAAACCTAAAAAATTATTACATATAGAATTATGCCTTTCGTGTTAAAATCAGCACTCTGCCTTAAGATCCATATTCTTCGTCATCTGTAGGCAGGAGATCTATATAAGTATGCAATAAATTTATCATTGCAGTGGTTATTGTTTATGGATCCTGGCATATAATTTTAGTTTTGACTTTTATTTTGGACTGTTTGTGTATATTTCTTTGGATGTGCCGTGACTAACTAACAACAAGATCGTAAGCGATAGTAACCAGCCTAAGCAGAAGGTTATCCCTCGATCAAAAGTTCAAATTTCGTAGGGCGCCATAAAGATGTTAGGATTATATGGTGAAGCATGTAGTGCCCCTTTTCAGTTTTTTAGCTCAGCTGACGAAGTCAGGATGCAGCTTGTAGAATCGCAGGGGAAGTCCGTCGCGTGCGATGGCGTCCGTCCGTCGTCCGTCAACAGTTATGGCACAAATCTTTATAGAAAGTTCAGAAGATTCATCGAAGATGTTATCTGTTTTTTGTGCAGGTTTGCAGGTAATTCGTGGGAAGACTGGGCCGTGATTGGTGCCCAAACACCGCTTCTATCTTTGCCGGCGCTACGGCGATATCTGTGTTGTGTTTAAGTCGATGCGGTGAGGAGTTATGGTCCTTTGACGTCGCAACGAATACCCATCAGGAATGTTACAGCCCAAGTAAGCCAAAGCCCGTAGAGATCGTACAAATCACTATCGATAGCTGCTATCTGCAAAATGCACATACCCTCTTGGAAAAAAATACAATGAAACATTTCATGTTTCCTTTCATATGTCCTCATATATTTGTGATTTGTATATGAGTATATGTGTTAATTGATATATATATATATAATATTATATTATATGATATGTACACGACATATACATAATGTGCATATATGTGTTGTATATGTATATGTTTATTATGTATAATGTATTATTATATAAGTATTACATATTATATTATATATATGTACAGACTATACATATGTCCTCATGTATATGCTCTGAATATGTTTGTATATGTATAAGCATAATGTATCTGTATACAGTATAAGTATATGTATACTGTATGAAATATTGGCTCATATATTTACGTCAAATATGTGTATAATGTATATTTCAGGAGCGTATAAGTGACAAATATATTTGTCAATATATTTGGTCATCTATACGCTCCTGATATTATGTATACTATTAAATATGTCTCATATATAGTAGGTATAATATACTAATTATGTGTTATATGCTACAGTATCAAAAATGTCTCATGCGGCAATTGTCTCAATTTGAGTCAAATCGTTTACACAGCGTAAATTAATGTAAGTGTAATTTCGAGCAATATGATGCATCATTTTTAATTTATAATCAATAAATGTTCCCATATATACTGAATAAAGATTACAGAAATTTAAGTATAGTGTGGTCATACCACATTAAGCAATAATTATTATAATATAATTTATTATTATATCATTATCTTTATTATCTTGTGTTTTAGTTGGTACGACTGAAGCCCAGCACGTTAATACCAGAAAGAACCGTAAAGATTCACATGGATATCAGAGCAAAGCAGTCGGTTTTCGCATCCACTGGGTACCTTTCAATTGAGCCGCGAGGTAATGCCTACATATAGGCAATCGTTCGATCATAGCGTGATTTTATGATTGGTGCCGTTTTTATCCTTTATGCTTTACAACGATTATGAATGTATTCCAAATTAATTTGTAGCAACGAGGTACATATAGCACTGTGTGATTAATATGTAAGTTTACTAGCATGCTGTTCTCTCCTTAACGGCTTTATATTGATTAGTGAATGTATCCATTAATTTAAGCAACGCGGTGCCATATAGGGCAATGTGTGATCCCTACGTATTTACCTACCGTGCTGTCTTTTATTCCGGTTTTATATCCGATTATAATCCCGCATCGCCACCCGGCGACAGGAGTAGTTAAATTATTAAAACA
The DNA here is from genome assembly GCF_000485595.1 of Priapulus caudatus. NCBI lineage: Eukaryota > Metazoa > Priapulida > Priapulimorpha > Priapulimorphida > Priapulidae > Priapulus > Priapulus caudatus. Next base: position 322,688 of record NW_014577203.1, on the reverse strand, counting down.
CCGCAGTATTATTGAAATTATGACGACGACGATGAATGATGATGATGATGATGACAAGACATCAAGAAACATTCACGTGAAGTTTGTGCCATCACATAAACTGCAGCTATCACCGGACACCGACTTCTGACACAGTAAAATGACTTCAAATTAAATGAATGAAGTTTAACAATGAAACAGTTAAACGACTTAAGGTTAAATGAGTTAAAATGAGTTGAGTGAGATGACGGAATCCGTCGCGTGAACCTGACTGCCTGTTTTTATTTTGTCCCTCAGGAGTAGACAGCCGGTGGATGGAACTTGCACGAGCTCGCAGCTAAGACACTGCCGACGCGCGTCGTTCCATGCGAGATGAAACACGGCCCGAGACGAAAACTTTGACGTCGCGAAGCAACGAATGGATTATCTTGCTGCCGCATTTAGGCTGAGCAGTAGACTTAACAGATACCCGACGAAATGGCGTTCCTCTCTGGAGTCGTAACGAGGGGCGAATCGTTTAGCGTCCCTCGCTGAAAGAGTTAGTTCGTTAACGAGCGCGAATCGTCTATTCTGCTCTGCCTGAAGTCTTAAACGAGATAATCGTCTATTCCGCTCTGTGAGCGTTCACCGAGCGAATCGTCTATTTCGCTCTGTGAAGCCTTGAAGCTGACAAACGAGGCGATCCCGTCCGCTCTCCTGCAAGCGAGCAATTATATATAACGAGCGATCGTCTTGTCACGCCGTCACATTAAGCTGGGTCCCTACAGGCTAACGACCTTTGTGTTGGCGAATTGGCGAGTTGGAATACGTTCCAATATCGGCAACTCGAGTTGGCGAAAAGAACATGTTCTAATTCTCCCAACTAGTTGCTATCGATCGGTTGTCGCAGCACTTTTCGCGTTTACACTGCCGATTTGTTCGGTTGTGTAGTTGGGAAAGTTGGTCCAATTCGCCAATTTGCCAACACAAAAGGTCGTAGTCGTAAACCGAACTTTACTTTCTCTGTAGGGACTTTGCAAAATTCAGAAATTGTTTACGGTTGTTTGCGGCTGCGCACGAATGCAGCGTACTCATTTGCTTTTATCTGTGGAGGTGTGGAACCTGAGAGGAGGTGCTAACCTCATCATTTCGCCTACCGGCAAAAATTCCCAATTTTGTCTATAGAAATACTCCCAGTTTGGCATAACACCCTTTCGCCTACTCCAATTCGTCTATGCTCAAATTTCCACCGCATTCCACTTTTGTCTACCATTCAGTTTGTCTACTAATTAATCATTTCTACTTTAATATGTGGATTTGATTAGGCATACATGAGATCTAGACGGAGTGTCATTCACCACTAATTTCTCCTCGTATTTGGTTGTAATATCAATACTACGACGAACTAGCACTACCCATTCTGAGCGTATAACCGAATGGGAGTAGGTGAACATGGGAATATTGCCCATTCTGAGAGTAGGCTGAAAATGGTCTTTCAGTTTCAATAGACTTAATCCATAGTAGGCCATAGGATGTTACCGGTATTACCATATCAGGGCAGGATATGTCGACCATGAATCATAGTGGCGAAATCTCTTTTGGCAACTGGATTTCCCATGGGGCTGTGGAGGCATGATGTTGATTGCATATACGATAGCTACTACTACTACTGCTGCTGCTGCTACTACTACTACTACTACTACTACTTACTACTAGTACTACTACTGCTCCTAGCTACTACCTATTTTAGTTTTATATAACGTACATATTGGCTTTGAAAGCAGATCGTGGGCAGGCTTTGCGATTGATGTGGAGCGAGGGAGGTCATGGGATTGGTATAGGAAAGTCATGGGAGTGGTATATCGTGATTTGACATTGGCCATAGAAAAATTCTTTTGCTGTAATCCTCTTTTTTTTAACTTCTAATTAACTCTGGCTTATATATGTATATATATATATATAGTATATGTATATATATTATATATGTGTACATGATGCCCGACTTGCCGCTAACGTGATCGAATTATTTGTTTATCAGGTGATCTCCTTGTGTGAATGACATTTTAAACTGTGTCCAGGTGAGTCAGTAAGCGATATATATTAATAATTAACTTATGCATTTATGTGAATGTAAAACTGCGCGTAATGCTGTTCTGTGATGTCCCTGAATTATCATTATCATACATCAATCTGTAAGTCATCGTCATCAATCATCCACCATCGTCGTCGTCGTGCGTCGTCATCATCATCATCATCATCGTCGTCATCATCATCGCATCATTACTCAGCCATCATTGTGAGATATCAAGAGAATGCATAAAGTTTGATATTAAAGAGAATGTCATATCGCAATGAAATTGTTAGCTTTAATCAAGCCAAGTTGCATTGTATAGTGTATACATAACTTGATTGTTAGTAATGTGGTGCTTGAAAGCTAAAAAAAAGGGGTCGACTCTACAATGTAATCATGAACATGAGGTTTAATACTCACGTGTGCCAATATATTTGTTTTGAAACCAAGTTTATTTATTTGTTGTTGTTATTATTATTATTATTTTCAAGAATTATATTTCTATTATAATCTGTGTCGTGTCGCTGTGTGTGGTGCGTGCGTGTGTGCGTGCGTGCGTGCGTGCGTGACTGTGGCGTGCGTGTGTGTCATGGTTCTCACAAAATTGAATTATTTTTCAATATAACAATATGTAAAGCCTTTAATTTACATGTATCACTCAGAACTATAATCACACAATGTACTTGCATCACCTACATACATAATATATATACCATACCATGATACAATACATAATAAAGATAACATACATATATGTCTTCAGTACATGTATTGTAGTTGGAAATACTGCAAAAAGATTTAATTAATAATAATAATAAACAGTTGCCCGGTTCTTTATATGCTGACCTTTCATCTGCTGTGTCAGACCAGTAACATTTAAAGTGAATAAAAGTAATCCTTTATTGCATACTTCCCTCTCGCGGATGGTAATTTTAGCCCACGACCAGATCAAGCCATGGAAAAACGATTTGCAAGTAAATGGCCGTATTTCAGCCGAAACGTTTTCGCTCCCCGAGCACAAAATGTGAAACTTACGACCTATAATACACGCGCACCGTGCGTGCAACCACACAAGCGTGTGGCGCGTCTGTTAGTTGGGTGCTGTATGTGTGGCTTGTGTGACTGTAAACCAGTATTATCGCCGTATGAATCACAATTGTGCTTTAGGGGGGGGGTTTTAATGTTGAAAGCTGAAACGGCTAAATTTGCGTGCTATACTTTTCATCGTGCCAAGGGATGCCGTGGCGATACTATCCGCGAGAGGGGCGGAAAATACTATGGGCAAAAGGAGTAAGAGGGGGGAGCGAAGGAAAGGGAGAGAAAGGAGAGCGGGACGGAGGGAGGGAATAACGCAGACGGAGATGTGCAAACACGCATGCCGCAGTACACACGCGGCGCACCAAAACGCACGTACGCACAAACGGCACACACACAGGCCAGCGATGCCATATTCCTTTCCTTACTAATTAGTTTACTTCTAACTCGCTTCCCGCGCTCACACCTTCGCCTTCCTCGTGACTCTCACCATCTCGCTCTCTGGCTCTCTCTCTCTCTCGCACACACACACACCACACACACACACACACACACACACACACACACAGCTTGACTGGCTCTCTCTCTCTCTCTCTTTCTCTCTCTCTCTCTCTCTCTCTCTCTCTATCTCTCTCTCCATGCTATCTCTCTCGCTCGCAATTTTCTCTTCACGCAATGCACGCACGCACGCACGCACATACATACACACACTCTCTCACTCAATTCTCTCTCTTTCTATATATATATATATCTCTCTCCTCTCTCTCTCCCGCAATGTTTCTCTCTTCTCGGGCCGCTATATATATACACATAGTATATAAGGCCCCTACATATAAACTACATGTATATATATATGATATATGTATAGTATATATATGTGACGTTTGCAGCAGTCACGGCCTCAAGTTCCAGCAGGTTCCGATTCATGGACTTCACACGCAGACGCGAGCAGATACCGAAGACAACAATACCAAGTTGAGCTGTTCAAACCGGGAAGCGCCGGTGCTTTTATGGCCCGCCGACCAACATGGCCGGTGGCCATAATACTACACAAATTGGACTGAATGCGCAAGAATCAGAAACAGTAATCAAACACACGTAAAGAAATGCGACTCGAAAAACTCAGCATGCCTGGCGTGAGAGACGGTCAAGCCGTCAGTAAGCACCGGGCAGAGGTGAGTCCAGGGAGTGAAAAAGCGTCAATCGTTTATCTTACGCAACTCGTTGATCCTCGCGTTGTGTATTCGAAGGGCACTGAGAGGAGTACCTGTGCTCACAACCAAG
>NW_014577203.1:313193-318315 GCF_000485595.1 Priapulus caudatus | reverse complement strand
TATATCTATATTATATCTACTATATAATAGTAGAAAGAGGCCGAAAGTGAGCCGTCGTATCCTATCTCTCCGAAACCGTGCCACGTGTGGCTCACGCAAATCGAGCTGGGGCCCCTTCTGGCGTCGCGAGATACATTCCGCCTACGTTAGAGACGCAATTTTTCCCATCGTAAAGTAACTTTTGGAGGAAGATTTGTCTAAAAAGTTATGCTGCCGAAGGAAGCTGCGGCATTCCACTTCGAAACCGCCACACCAACTGGTTAAGATCGAAAAATCGGCATGCGCCAGGGTCCAAGCAGAGCTACGTGAATCACCTGTGATTGACGTGCCTTATCGGAACAGCCCGACCAATTTTAGATCGCCAGAATCCGCGACGCGCAGTCGAATCAGAGTATGTGAATCACCTGCCTACCGCCAAAAGCCAAGTCCAAGATCACGGCGTGGACGAAGACGGCTTGGAGTAAATCTCGATTTTCATGCTTTTCAACCTTTATAATTTTTTTCTAAACTTGACTTACTTGATTTCTGGTATTTCCTGTACATCCAGCCTTTGTCAATAAACACATATCACACGGTGCCATGTCATAAAATACTACAAAATTCTGTACACTATACCAGGGATAGAAATACGAGGCCGCATCTCTTACATAAAGGGCGAGTCTGTTTTTCGGTCTGTCAGTCTGTCTATCTTCTCTCCCTCCCCCCCCGTAACAAGTTACCCCCAACACCATATATATTCTAAATCAGCATAGCGCGACCACCATTTTAGGCGAAAAAACATGAACAAAATAAAAAAAACTACAAAAATCTCAAATTAAAATTAAAATTATTTTTCATTTTCATAAATGTCTGCGCGGTGGCGCTATATACCCTCCTACTAATTCACTGCGGCCATTCACTGCTCATCCATCCAGATGAGACGGGATACCAGAGAAGTGTTGCCGAAAGGAGATGTTGATCCTAACCGCTGAGCGCGGATCTTGCGCGCAGTTCCGTGGCAAGGAGCACGCGACCGCGAGAACGTCCTACGACAGTATGCAGCGCTGGCAGCTATGGATCCGTGCACCGAATTTATAGATCGGCGCACGGATCCATAGCTGCCAGCGAACAGTCCGGGATTTTAGGGGGGGACACAGAAGGCAGACATTTGGGACGTGGTAGGAACCCGCGACTTAGATGGGAACCACGCATTTTTTAATAATATATTTTCATTGACGTTTTCTTAAATGTCTTATTTTTAGACGAAAGAAAGAGACTCAAGGTTGACGCTGTAATGTGCATGTATCCACGCCATCAATGCTCAAAGGAAAATTCCAACTTAATGCAGAGACAGTTGTTAGGGATAGACGTATCGCATCTAAGAGGATTTATGTAGAGAGGGTCATTGGTCTAAGCAAGACATTTAAAATATTAAAAAGAGACCTGCCCCATCAGAAGATTTCTCTTGGTGAAAAAATTGTTAAGGTGTGCTTCATGATTTCCAACTTTAGGCGAGCTATTGTCAGCAGTAATGCCTAGTGTCTGTAGTAAATGGCTGCATTTTAGAAATAAAGATATACATAATTTGTATTGCAGCTTGAGTCTTTGTAGCTTTAATAATCTCAATAAACATAATTATTACATAACTCCTGAGCACACACAAAATTGCGTGCGTGCGTGCGTGGATGCCTGCAAGCGTGCCGACATGCGTTTGGGCATGCGTGAATGTGCGTGCGTGCGCGCGGAGGTGCAAGTGTGCGTGCGTGCGTGCGTGCGTGCATGGATAATTGTGCGCACTTACAAAATAAAGCAAAGCCAATCAGTAATTTGAAGTTGATAACGTACACAGTACACAGAGTTATGATAACAGCGTTCACTTACCTATATATAGTTGTAACATTTTGATATTTCCCAGTAGATTGCACGTCACATCATTACCAACTTGTACTCATACGGTTGAAACCAGAAAACCAGAAAGCCAGAGAAGAGACGATAGGAGAGGAGAATAGAAGAGAAGAGAAGAGAGGAGACGGAAGGAGAAGATAGGAGAGACGAGAGGAGAGGAGAAGAGAAGAGAGGAGAGGAGAATAGAAGAGACGAGAAGAGAAGAGAGGAGACGGAAGGAGAAGAGAGGAGAGGAGAAGAGAAGAGAGGAGAAGAGAAGGAAAGAGAAGAGAAGAGAAGAGAAGGAGAGACCAGGAGAGAAACACTGGTATGTATATGCTAAAATCATTCATTTAATTTTCTCTTCTGTTCTCATGTCGATGAAGAGGTTTATGCTTTTGCGCATGCGTGCTCGTGCGTGCGCGTTCGTCTGCGTGTGTCTTCGAAGGCGTGTGTACGCATGCGCGCGCGCGCGTGTGTGTGTGTGTGTGTGTTTGTTTGTGTGTGTGTGTGTGTGCGCATGTGTGTGTGCGTGTGCGGGCGATTATGTGTGCGTGTGCGCGCGGGCGATTATGTGTGCGTGTGCGCGCGCGCGTGTGTGTGTGCGCGCATGTGTATGTGCCTGTGTCTTCGAAGGCGCGCGCGTGTGTTTGCGTGTGTGCTCAAACTTCGAAAGCGTGTGTGTGTGCGCGCGCGTGTGTGTATATGTGCGTGTGTGTGTGTGCGCGTGTGTGAGCGTGCGTGCGTGCGTGCGTGTATATGTGCGTGTGTGTGCGTGCGTGTGTGCGTGCTGTGCGTGTGTGCGTGTGTATGTGCTTGATGTTGTTCATGTTTCACTCTGCGTTTGCTTGCGCCTTCTGTGGCAACTGATTTTTTCTATAAAGCCGTTCGTTGACAAATTCTACAAGACACATACAGGCACCATAACAGCTTGAAGGGGGGGGGGTATTATTAGTCCTTCTCTAGGACAATCGTTCTAGTTTCATTTTTTCGTCAGTTCTCATGCCGATGAATAAGTTAGGACTTTTGCGCATGCGTGCTCGTGCGTGCGTTTGTCTTCGAAGGCGTGTGTACGCGCGCGCGAGTATGTGCGTGCGTGCGTGCGTGTTTGCGTGCGTGCGTGCGAGCGTGCGCGCGTTTGTGTGTGTGTGTGGGGGTGCGTGTATGTGTATGTGTGTGTGTATATATATATATATATCTACTATATAATAGTAGAAAGAGGGCCGAAAGTGAGCCGTGTTTCGCTATCCTTCTCCGAAACCGGTGCCACGTGTGGCTCACGCAAATCGAGCTGGGGCCCCTTCGTGGCGTCGCGAATACATTCCGCCTACGTTAGAGACGCAATTTTTCCCATCGTAAAGTAACTTTTGGAGGAAATTTTCTAAAAAGTTATGTGGCCCGAAGGAAGCTTCGGCATTCCACTTCGAAACCGCCACACACCAACTTTTAAGATCGAAAAATCCGCATGCGCAGTCCAAGCAGAGTACGTGAATCACCTGTGATTGACGTGCTCTTATCGGAACACCGACCAATTTTAAGATCGCCCAAATCGCGACGCGCCCAGTCGCAATCAGAGTATGTGAATCACGCTGCTACCCGCAACAATCGCAAGGATCACGGCGCGTGGACGAATGACGGCTTGGAGGTAAATCCCGCATTTTCAGCTTTTCAACGGCTTTATAATTTCGTAAAGCTTGAACTGTACTTGATTTCTGGTATTTCGCTGGGTCCATCCAGCCTTTGCAATAAACACATATCACACGGTGCCATGTCATAAAATACTACAAAATCTGTACACTTATAGCGCAGGATAGATAATACGAGGCCCGCATCTCTTACATAAAGGGGCGAGTCTGTTTTTCGGTCTGTCAGTCTGTCCTATCTTCTCTCCGTCCCCCTCCGTAACAAGTTACCGCCCGAACACATATATATTCTAAGAATCAGCATAGCGCGACCACGCATTTTAGGCGAAGAAAAGCATTGAACAAAACTAAAAAAAAACTACAAAAAATTCTAAATTAAAATTAAACTTATTTTTCATTTTTCATACAATGTCTGCGGCGTGGCGCTATATCCTCCTACTAATTCACTGCGGCCATTCACTGCTGCATCCATATCCAGATGGAAGACGGGATGTACCAGAGAAGGTGTTGCCGGAAAGGAGATGTTTGATCCTAACCGGCGTGCGCGCGGATCTTGCAGGCGCGAGTTCGTGCCCAAGAGAGCACGCGAGCCGCCAGACACGTCCCTACGTACAGTATGGCGACGCTGGCAGCGTACTGGAGTGCGCGTGCACCAGAATTGTATAGGATCGGGCGCACGGATCGTATAGCTGCCAGCGGAACAGTCCGGGAATTCTTAGGGGGGACAGCCAGTATACGGCAGACATTTGGACGTGGAGGAACCCGCGACTTACGATGCGGAACCACGGTCATTTTTTAATAATATATTTTCCATTGACGTTTTCGTTAAATGTCTTATTGTTTTAGATACGAAAGAAAGAGACTCAAGGTGACGCTGTAATGTGCATGTTATCCCACGCCCATCAATGACTCAAAGACAAATTCCAATCTTAAGTGCAGAGACACGTTTGTTAGGGATAGACCGTATCGCATCCTAAGAGGACTTTTGTAGAGAGGGTCATTGGTCTAAGCAAGACATTTAAAATTTTAAAAAGAGACCTGCCCCATCAGAAGATTTCTCTTGGTGAAAAAATTGTTAAGGTGTGCTTCATGATTTCCAACTTTAGGCGAGCTATTGTCAGTCACAGTAATGCTATGTCTGTAGTAAAATGGCTGGCATTGTTAGAAAGGACAGATACCATAACTTTGTATTGGCAGCTTGCAGTCTGTTGTGCTTAATAATCTGCATAACATACACTTATTTCACAGCTAACTCTCTGAGCATACACACAAAAAGAATTCACAACCACTTCACATATGCCGCATAATACTCACGTGAATCTGCAATAAACATATTACATCATGCACACGCACAGCAGCGCATGCAGCACACGGTGTATGCCTGCACACACGCACGCACACACGAGCCACGCATGCACGCTTCAGCATGTAGCTGACCACACGAACACGCACCGCACACACTGTGCAACGTTTACAACGCACGCAACATGACGCGGACTGCGCGAGCAGACGCATGTGTCGTACACACGCACGCACGCCGCACACATACGTGTACGTGCACGCGACCAGCACGCATGTGTACGTGCACCAGCACGCCCGCACCGTCACATTACGGC
>NW_014577203.1:295025-313168 GCF_000485595.1 Priapulus caudatus | reverse complement strand
CGCTGTAATGTGCATGTATCCCACGCCATCAATGACTCAAAAAAAATTCCAACATTAAGTGCAGAGACAGTTGTCTAGGGATAGACGTATCGATCTAAGAGACTTTATGAGAGAGGGTCATTGGTCTAAGCCAAGACATGTAAATTTAAAGAGACCTGCCCCATCAGAAGATTTCTCTTGCGTGAAATTGTTAAGGTCTTCCATGATTTCCAACTTTAGGCGAGCTATCGTTGTCAGCAAGTAATGCTATGGCTGTAGTAAATGCCTGATTGTTAGAAAGGACAAGAGTAACATATTTGTTTGGCAGCTTGAGTCTTGATGCTTAATAATCTCAATAACCATAACTTACTTTACATAACTCTCTGAGCAACACACAAAAGAATTCACACCACTTCCATCATGCCATAATACTCACCGTGAATCTCAACTAAAACATATTACATCATGACACGCACAGCCACGCGATTGCAGCACACGGCTGTAGCCTGCACAACGCGACGCACACCAGCACCTATGCACGCTTAGCATGTAGCGACCACACGAACACGCACCGACACACTGTGAACGTTTAACGCACGCACATGACGCACGCAGAGCGCATGTGTACGACACCACGCACGCACGGCACCATACGTGTACGTGCACGCACGGCAGCGCATGTGTACGTGCACACGCACGCCGCACGTACATACGCACGCATGCACGCAAGCACACACGTACGGCATGCACGCACGGGTACGGACACCGCACCACGCACGTTCGCAACATGAGTTCACACGCACGGCACACACGCGGACGTGCTCACACCACGCACACATCGCACGCATGCACCGTACAGTCATGACCACACGACGCGACGCACGCATGCCATGCACGCACGCACGCACTTGTTACGGTGCACACGCACGCACGCACCGCCACACGTGGACGTGCACACCACGACACGCCATAATATCATCTGTCAGCGCGAATTAGGCTGGTGTACGACTAGGGCTCTCTGCAGGTCATACATGTACCTTACCATACATACATAAACTCTCGCAATACCACATATTACATTAACTCCTCAGCACACACAAAAGACATGCAAACACCCACTTCCCACTCTATCCCGGTTGTGCACATGGGTACGCGGATAATCTTCACCTCTGCAGATGTGCTGCCCTCCAGCGGCAACTGTTTCTAGCGGCTAACCCCATTGCCATATATTTGAATTGTAAAATAATGGGGGTAGGCATTATAATATGATAACTGGCAGTTAGAATACTATAATACACTATTGTAATAATTTATTGTTACGATGTAACATGATTAATTGAGAGGCTTCAAACATATAGCGATGTATGGATTATGGCCAGAATTTGAAGTAACTGTGAAAAATACAAGACACGATTTATAATGGTCGTGTGGCATGATTAACATATGGTAACAATTTATTGTGACCATGGGCGATTACAGTTAAATTACGAAATTTCCGAATTATAAATAGTGATGTATAGTTTATGGTAACAATTTAAAGTAACTGTTCACAAATAGAAGATAGACGAGCAGATTTGGACTTTTCATTCAAACAAATTGCAAAAGTTTGTTTTATTGTTGATTCTTGTTTATTAGGTACTTCTTGATGCATATCCAAAATGGGACACAAGTTTCAACCCAGAAGTTACCTAATTTGCATATTTAAAAATGGCCGTCATTTTCAGATTTGGAGGTCAATTATCTCTCAAACTATTCATTTTCAGCCCAATAACGCTAATATAGGTGAATAGAAACATGGCCCAATGAATTTAAAATACATATTTAAAAGCCCAAATAACCTCTCTAAACAGCTAGGTTCAATATGTCAAAAGTATGTCAGATAACACATTTTTAAAACCAAAACAAGGAAAATTACAAGCATTTAATCAAGTATGAAAACCACCGTTCAATTGCAAATAATTATATAAGCACACATTAATATATCAGGAGTGTATCAATATTGATACACTCCTGAATATATTACATTAATCTTTTGGATACATACTGTGCATTAGTACTCAAACATATCCAATGGTATGTTTGTACAAAGTCTGTCTTGACACTTTCCACAGGCTTCATTGCAGAACATCCCGTTCTTCTTGCACGAACATATCATTGTGTCACAATACTCTTTACATTTGCAACGTATTATCTTCAATAGCGCATCAGAAGCTGGCTTGTTGTCCATTCTCTCGGGCATCAAACTTTCACATTGGGTATTCCAACCCCAATCTTTCGGTTTTATTGCTACGTTTCCTATCCATACTTGAGTCTGTAGAAAACTCTATAAGAATGATACTTGGAAGCATCTTCTGTCGGTGGCAACCTTTTGATGTCGACACTCTTGAGGCTCTTCACAACCTTGTCACCAAACATCTTTCTACGTAAACTAGTCAAAGTGGTACCTTGTCCACCATACACACATACCAATGCTTTGGCCCCAGCATCTCTGATTTCATCATGGCTAGATGAACTTGACATGAAGCATTTACCTATCAGCATTAGTTCGTCCGATTTCTTAGCCCCTAGCACACAACCTTTGCCGATCCCATGGAGTCCAGAGAGCATGTAGAAATGGTAGGTATGTGCATTGCCAGCTTCCTAAAATTGCACAAGTCGTCTGGATGTTCCACAGTGGTCTCTTAATTGCACTCTTCTCTGACTTCATGAACAAGCTGGTACCTGCATGGTTTATGGTGGTGGCACAAGAGCACAAGGATGTCAGTATCCTCTGCAATGACAAATGTCGTCTTGTACACGGCCATGTTCACGGCTGTCTGGACAATCAACAGATCGGCGTCGTCTTCTGCATGAATGGTTTCGATGTCCTGTTTCCTCATCTCATCAGATAGCATGTTGATGAACTCTTGTTTGTTTGATTTGTTCATTAGGAATGTCTTCTTGTCTATCTTCAATGGTAAGTCAAGCGCTAGTTTTACTTTTGCTGACGATTGACCCACTGCACGTCATTGGTGTGTCACTGTCTTGATTGTTTCCTGTGAGTAGCCATCATACACAACTATTGGGTGGGCATACTTTTGCACCACACGTATATATGTGTTGATTATTTGTCTATACATATCCCCCTGTGACCATGGCAAACGCTGTAGAAGAGAACCACCATCTAAAACATTGCATTCTGCTTCTGGAATATTAATGTCTTGTGTGTCACTGCAGAGTTTAGAAATAGCATCCGAAAGTTTTGGTTTTGTAAGAGCGTTTAGTAGGCCATGCTTTGTAAAGAAGGATGGTGGATAAAGCGACAGCTCGTATCTGAAACCCTTATTTAGATCGATATCAGTGTTATTTGCTATGATCAGGAATCTCTGAAAGAGCAGCTGTGGAGCGACAACCAATTCCTCTCCATCGGAAATCACCTTCGCTCCCATCACTTTGACTTGGTTCTTTTTCTTGAAGACATATTTTGTAACCTGCTCGCCTTCCATGCTGGTAATGATGGACTTGCCTATATCTTCAGCCATGTGAGCGTTGGACACACTTGAGGCAATGCCTGTTGATATGTCATACAAGTAATCGCTCTTTTTGAACGGGTCATGGCTTTCAAGGTATTCAAGAATGATTGCCGTATCTGCCATATCTCGCTTCATTGCACTTTGACTGAGTTCACTGGTCGTGTTCTTGTAGCTACTGAGCTTCTCCATCTCGGTTGTTATCTGTGCATAATCGGACACCGTCAGCAGCCACCATGTCCGTTGCGTCTCGTCCATCCCTCGTCCATGCGTGATTCCACCCTTGCTCTTTAGAGACTTCATTAAAACCTGCTCAATGATCAGATCTGTTGTCAAAGCACCCCAGAATCGATCGCTACGTCTGACAAACATATTTCCACCCATGAACTCTTGAAAAACACTAGGGTTTTTTTCCTCTAGGTTCAGCATGCCCTGCAGGAACAGATGGACGGACTTAGCATAACTGTTGTGCCCACTTGCTGCGAAGTATGGTAGCATTTCCTTCAAGGACTTCAGGTGAAGCATGAAGTTGCCAGTGCGTTGAGCCTTCAGGTCAATTCTCAGAAGATCAATTGTTTTCATATACTGCAGCCATAACTTCCCTGTTGGTGTTGCAGATATGTCAAGCTTCGCTTTCTGGAAAAGCTGATCGAGTGCTTAGATATCAACATCATTTGTTGCAGATACATGTGTTTAATCGCCGAAAACCTCGTCAAACATTTGCAGAGCATGGACCACTACCTGTTCATTGGTTTCTTCTGTTGATATCTTCTTCAAAAGGACTGCGTAAAGCACGCTATCCACCAAAAAGTGGCCCCTGACTGCTCTTGCATACGCCTTCCCGCTGAGCATATGTGTGACTGTGTTACCGGCGAAGGCTAGCGAAGGCTAGCTCGACCACGCGACTTCATGAAATGGCCAATGATTCCGAGAAACGACATCAGTGTATAGAAGGCTCCAAGTATAAGGATGACATTGCTCAGCTCTTCTTCTTGGCTGATGATCAGTTTGGCCTTCATCCAGAGGGGCTGGTCAAACGTTACTATCGGCTGGACGTTGTACTTCATACATTGATTGTTCACAAACGTTAGTGTTGAATATATGCAGCTCATGTCGGTAGGGTCTAGATCTATCATTGGAAGGAAATGGAAAGACGCCTTCCCTTGGTGCTGTCCATGTGTTACTGCTTGCATGAAGCCAGACCAGATAGGTCTTAATCTGTGTGGATACGAGATCTTCCAAAGTAAATCAAGATGTCGTCTTGCATCTTCGGCAACTATATCTTGTATGTGTTCATACAGAAGATTCTCACCACATTTTCCCAGCTTCCGAAACGGTAGTATTTGTAGACTTGAAGTGTGTTCTTGTAGACTGGACTTGTCTCTGGGGATGGTACGGTCGGACTTGACTGCCGCAATTGCTGTATACATAAGCCCCATGCCATGATACGTTCCTCTGCCATCAATGGTGATGGTGTTGTGATCAACATTGTCAGCTATAACGTGACAGAAACTACCTTGTAGGTTGGAAAAAGTATCACTCTGATGTTTCGCAGCAGACGCTTTAAACAGTAGTGCTTCGTCATAAGAAAGACAAAACCTTGGTGAATACGAAGGTTCTAAGACATTTTATCGTTATTCTAGACAATTGCTGTTACTCAGTCAAGCAAAAATGGTAGGTATCATGAAAGTGGGGAAAACACTGGAAAATTCTCGCAATAGTTACTTTAATATAGATGACAATATTCAGAAAAATTGTTCACGTTGAGTCAAACAATTGACTGAACATGGAATATTTTTCTAAATCTGCTCGTCTAAGATGACAGTTATAACATATAATGGCATAATTAACACCTGGTAACAATTTATTGTTAGTACGATGGGTGATAAACTTTCTTCCATCTGTTATGGTAACAGCTAGTTTAAATTTACTCCTGACTAACATATATATAGTAATGTATTGTGACCGTGTTGTAGCATTTTTAACCAATTATTTAAGCATGTCAGTGATATGAGCAATGGTACTAACAATTTAACGTCACTGTGACAACTAACGGATATAGCGGAATTTAAGATAACTGTGAAACACACACCTGAAAAGTATGGTTGTGTTTGTGTTGGTATATGGTTATGCTGTAATATAACACAAAAGAAACGATGGAACGAAAGAAGACGACGGAACAGCGATATTTCCTTACTGCTTAAAGCGCTCGTGAAGGAATGGAATGAACGGCTTTACAATACATACTCGCAATAACGTTATATTTAGCGCACTCTATATGGCTTTAACATTGCACGCGTCTTGAATGTCAGACATTGGCGAACTTAGATGGGGGTTCGCGACTTGGGGGAGGGGGGGGGGTCGCGACCTCGCCACTTAGTGGGTGGGGCGTACAGATTGGGGAGGGCGCAGAGCAAAGGTTTTGATTTCGCCCGTGCTTCCATTTCCGTTGCGTCTAGGCGTTTCCACTAAAGTTGCCAAACGTAAAAAATTCCAACATAATAAAAAATCGACCATTATTTTATGGAAAATTGACTAAAAATAGTGCATCGAAATAGTACGCGGATTGTTGCGCCAGTTACTCTTTGAACATCATACGCTGTTAACAAATCGCCAATTCGCTGCATTTCCCGCGAGCTCCGCCCACTATTAAAAAATACTGCTAGCATCGTGGCATGATGTATCCTGAGGACGAAAGAGTTAGTATTTTGATTTCGATCTTATCGATGAAGCAGTAAGGCGAAATTAAGTGCAATGCATTTCAAAGTAAGCTACTTCATTACCATTAATATATAGTATCTAATCATTTCTGAGGAGCTTCTCTTTATATAAAACAATTAATACTGATCTCCATCTTCACTCATCTAAGTCACCACTTAGCCTATATCATATCACCCTAGTCCGCAAACTCAGATCGTATAATCGCTTTGCCTAATCTAGGGCCGGTATTACCACCCCCATTACTGGGTCGCTCCTCGGACTAATGCCACCCCTACCATACAATCCCCACATGGCATTGTCATTATCAAGTATCCAGGAACTAGCTAAAGGTAAATTGCTTGCTATATAAGGCAGGAGTTGTCTACTATAGACTATAAGGGGTATACTAATCTCTAGGCAAAACGTTCTGAGGCTTCGTATAGTTACTTCTCCCAGAAGCACCTCTTATATCACGCACACCTGACTTTCACACGACCGTGAATTTCTGACTACTCTCGGAACTCGAAGTATCACAGATAAGAAGGTACTCCTCACCATCCAGATAGAACAGGTCGGTACCGACGGTCTGCCATGGTCCCGTGGGTATTTCGTACTGCAGTAGTGGTTCTGGGCTTTGTGACTTCTGGGAATGCTGACAAATACCACACGACTTTATCATGTTCTCTATGTCTGCATTACAGTTGTTCCAGTAAACACAGGTACGAGCCCTCAACCTGGTCTTGTCGATACCCTGGTGAGACTCGTGAAGTTTCGAGAGAACGTAGCTCTGCATGCTGTCTGGAATCATGACACGTTCTCCCTTCATGACGATACCATCGTGGACAGTAAGTTCATCTCTGTATGCCCAAAACTGGCGTAGTGCAGGTGGTAGCTCGTTCCGTCGGTCGGGCCATCCCTGCACGATCACCTTCTTCAGAGCATGAAGTGTACCATCAGCTTGGGTCGCTTCGCGCAACTCATCCTGTTTCTGTGTACTGAATTGCACAAGTTCAACTTTGACATCTAGGTCAATAGTGTCGTTCTCTCCTCCAGGAGATCGAGAGAGAGCATCTGCCATCAATACTTCCTTCCCCGGCTTGTACATTATCTTCACGTCATAAGTCTGGATTCGCAGTAACATGCGCTGTAGTCGCTGAGGAGCTGACGAAATGTTCTTGAGATGTATCATTTCAAGCAGCTTGTGGTCCGATTCCACAATAAACTGCTTTCCGTACAAATAAGTATGGAATTTCTCGCATCCAAAAACCACCGCCAAAAGTTCACGCTCTATATTGGCATATCGCTGCTCACAATCACTCAAGATTTTGGACGCGAAAGCGATCAGCTTGTTGTTTTGGATCAGAACAGCTCCTAGACCTTTGCTTGACGCGTCAACTTGCAGGATAGATGGCTGCTGCGGGTCAAAATAGCTGAGAGTTACCTCTCTACAGATGAGTGTAATCAGCTTGTCATATGCTGATTGGTGGGAGGGAGTCCATTCGAAGACAACACCCTTCTTCATTAGCTCTCGCAGTGGCGCTGTGTGCTGGGATGCATGAGGCAGGAACGGTGATAGGTATGTCACCATTCCGAGAAACTCTTGCAACTGTTTTGCATTCTTCGGGTATTCCATCTCTCTAATCGCCTTGACCTTGTCAGGGTTGGGGTGCACTCCATTGGCATCATAGACCACGCCAAAGAATTTCATGGACGGTTTGTTTATCTCGCAGGGTTGAATACGAGTCCGCTCTCCTGTGCTACCCTCATGACGTTGTGCAGATTGACGTCATGATCAGCTTGGTCTTTCCCGAATACAGCAACGTCATCCGCTATTCCAGTCGTGCCCGGACACTGCTCCAGTATGTTGTCCATGCACTCCTGGAATTCATCTTGGCTGACATTCAGGCCAAATGGCAACCTCTGGAAGCAAAATCGACCAAATGGGTTGTTAAATGTCGTCAGGCAACTTAATTCGCTGTCAAGTTCTATTGACCAATATCCGTGGCGAGCGTCCAACTTGGAGAAAGTGGTTGCTCCCGCGAATTTGTGGGTGATCTCTTCAAGTGTCGGCGTCTTATAGTGCGGGCGTTTTATCGCCTCGTTAAGGTCCTTCGGATCAAGACACACCCTGAGTTTGCCGTTTGACTTCCGACTGTACGCCAGACTACTGACCCAGTCTGTGGGCTCAGTGACCTTAGTGATGACTCCTGACTTCACCATACCGTCAAGTTCCTTCTTGAGCTCATCTCGCAGGTGAATCGGACATCGTCGTGGGGCGTGCACCACTGGCGGGACGGACGGGTCTACAGTTATGTGAAATGTTCCCTTGAAGTGACCAATACCTTCAAACCTGTCTGGATACATTCGGACCAAGTCCTCCTTTGCAGTCATGTGAGGAGTTTCACTGTTTTTGTTGACGGCACAGTTCAATGCTACCAGATGTAGGTCACGTGAGGTGGGCAGACCCATCTGAGCCGGCCCTCCCGATTCCGTGACATAGAATTCTGCATCGCACGCCTTGTCCCGATATATACAAGGTATTGACGTCGACCCATATTGTGCAATACGGGAGCCGTTGTAGCCTGTCAACAAAGTATCATGGTCTGTTCTCGTGGCGCCTTTCTTAGGAAATCCCTCGCCGTCTAGTCGCTTTGGATACATGCGTCTGTATATTCTCAGTGGGAGCATATTTTCCTTGGGCCCCTGTATTGACCTTGACCTTCAAGGTCGCTGGAGTCTGCGGTTTGTTCTCCAGTATAATGTCAACTGTAGCAAATACTTCGTCCCTCCTGTCTCGGGGGTTGTTGGAATGCACGGATTCAAATGAAAGATTCTCAAAACTTTCATTTAGAGAGTTCGCGGCTGCCTGTCTGTCTCTGTTACCACGATGTACCTCGTGAACTTGGTGCCTTCTCCCACGTGAGGCTGACCTGCCTCTGTTATTCCTGCTCTGACCTCTATGGAACTGTGACCTTGACCTTGGGTTTCTGTCCCTAACCCGTGTGGACATGCACATCTTTTTCCAGTGGTTCAATTTACCACACAAGTCACACTCTGTCCCATAGGCTGGACATTTCTCCATGGGTTTCGGTGGGTGTTTTCCCCCACAGTACTGACACATTGGATACGACTGTTGTCTGCTTTTATATGCCTTGTTAACTTGGTAAACTGTGCCTCCGCTGGCGCCACCAGCCATCTGTTTCATATGAGCATCAGTCGCTTCATGCGTTCTGACAATGTCTAGCGCTTCTTCAAGTGTTAGCTTCCCATCTTTGCCTAAGAGAATTTCCTGGACCTTCTTGTGTACAGTCCCGATGATTAACTGTTCAATTAATCTCTCGTTCGTTTCCTGATCATCACGGAACTTGCACTTCTTCGCTTGAAGCTTACACCTAGTCATAAATTCATCGATTGTCTCCCCTTCTGACTGGTGCAGTTTCTGTAACTGATATCTGTGCAGCCGAAAATTTGACTGGGGCTCAAGGTGTTTCTCAAACTTGTCCCATAATGTGGCTGGTTTATCTGCTTTAATATTCCAGCAGTTGAATATCTGTAATCCCTCCTGACCTACCCATATCAGTACATAATTAGCTTGCTCCTCCACCGACTTCTCATAAAGTGGTCCGGCGAAGATTAGTGAACAATACTGTTTGAAATTCTTGGAAAGCTGTTGGAAGATCCGTGCTGGACCAGTCCATACGAGGTGGCGTTATACCTGACAGTTCACCCATGATGGTACGTGTATAAGGCCTACTGTACCATACACTGGGTATCGACACACCGTACAAGTACGTGTATTACTGTCAATGACAGGATACTGTCTATTTTCCACTCACCACACTGTCCAGTAATTGCTACTCCAGCAGACTCAAACACTGCGTGTAATGTATACTCCGGATGCGTGTACAACCGAGTATTACTATTACTTGTCCTCTAGTAGGCCTAGTGCACGACGCGCACATATATGCATACCACCTGTTGCGTGGTGATGCCGATGTCGCTTACTGCCGCGATCGATCGTGGCAATGAGGTCGGTGCAGACAAATCCGATATTCTCGCTTCTGGCGCTGGCCAACACACTGTCAATGTCATGCAGATGTTCACCGGAGTGTTATGTCAACACTGCGATGACTTTTACCGCTGTCACCATGTAAAGTATCGGATGTCCAGACATAATTGGGTAAACAACATTTATTCGTGCTTAGCATAACATGGCCGAGCCCAGAGAGGACTGCTTTCAGTAACAGTCTACATACGCGGGTATACGCGTAGTGATGTGGCTACAAGGTAGTTCTGCATAATGTTACAGTCGGGTGTCGAAAATTTCCGGGGGCATGCTTTACGGGTTTAATGCCCCGGACCCCCCTAGTAAGGCGTGCCTTCGGCACGCTGGGGTGTGTAGGCCAATCACCTCAGGTAAACCCCCCTTAGTTAAAACCTAGATCCGCCCCTGGTGTACTATATAAAATTGCCATGTAGGCCTATTTGTCCATGTCGAAAAGCAAAACAAGGTTCATACCGCACACATGTGTAAGCGTTGTAACATATCTTAGCGCAAATAATACTAGGTATAGTGTGCAATGATATCATAGCAAAGTCGCTGAAATGGACCAGTGCGGTCCCATTTGACACGAAAATGCACAAAATCTCCCTTCTGTCCCTGTTTTCATATGAATATATTTTTTTGAAGGGCAACGAGTTGCATACTATTTCTATGTGTAAGGCTCAGATAATACTCATCTACACTAAATCTCAATGTCAATGTCCAGTAGTTTTTCAGTGATACAGTACAAAGCAGTCATAAGCAGTACAATGCTGAGATAACACTCATGCACAGTAAATCTGTCGGTTTCGTTACGTTTCCTGGAAAGAAAATTTGGTAAATCCAAAATTGAATCTGCGGTCATTTTTACTAAACATTGAAATGTAGTCACAAATTGTATACTTAAAGGCATTGTGGTGATAAAAATGCGGTATTTAGGGAGTGAGACGCCAAAATTCCAAACAAAAAGGTATAGAGTTAAGGATGGGAACTACCCACACCACTAATCCAAAATCTATACAACTCACTCTCGCGTGTCCTCTTCGTCCTATTTTTTTCTTTAGTGACCAGTTGGGGACAGTAACTAAATAAACATCGCACTCGATAAGTTGCGTTTGAAAAGCCACTTTAATAAAGGCTACTATAATCCGTTACTCGAACGATTGGTAACATCGGGGAAATATCCGGCTTCCAAACAAAACAAACCCAAATGCATAAGGCGTATCACGCTTGACTAGGGTTTACCGAAATTTAAGAGGCTACATATGTCCTTTAATAATTAGTAAACACCCTAATACCTAGCTCTCAACCAGATATGATTGCACGCGATACATAATAAGAAATATTGTGGCAAGCAAAACACACACACAGGAGTTGCCACACCAATAGCACGCATCAGGGTATGCAAATAACATGTAGACGTAATATTACGAGTACAACCACACTATAAGTACTAGTAGTACTATATAGTGGCGCTACAACACTGCCAGTATGAACAATTGCCTACACGTCAAAACCTCCTGAATAATGCCAAATACCTTGCCATTGACAACATCGGTTACTACTGGTGTTACAGTGTTACACCAATTAAATTACAATGTCCGATACAACGTACAGCAGCTACTACAAGTAACAAATAAATGACATTGCAATGACGGAACGGCCTAACCGCGAGTTAAGTTCTCTGCGGTACAACAATCAACGAGGTGATGCCAAAAGTTCGAGAGTTTGCCTCTACTGTAGAGCTGCGGGAGCGTCGTCTGTAGGCTGTAGTCTGTAGGTAGCACTAGCGCAGGCGACTCGCCGAATAAGCGCAGGAAAACTCGTCTTTGCTACGACCAATAGTTCGACGAGCCAAACGCAGATCTGCATCGGGGTGCACATAGTGAAACTGTTCAATGTTCGCAATCACAACAACAGTGGTGATACGGCGTGACGACCCGAGAAGAAACAGGGCTATACAGCCACTCTTTGAAAGCGGGAGACTACACGGAAACAATGTCTGTCGCACACATCACATAATAACTCACTGATGTATGACATTTTCTTCTCCTTAAGCTCCGAGTTCTGATATGAGCTCTTGACTCAACGCGATTCAAACGCGGAATGAATTCCCTAACAGAAATGGTGCACCTAGCCCTCGTGAGCCTCACATGCAATCACTACCGTGATTGGCTAGTGCGATTACGTAAAAACGATTCTGATTTGCTATGGTGGAATAACAACAATTATGCAAACTACATCATGCAAATTATTTCCGCTACACGTGATATGCGCGAGTACATTCAATCATGATATATACACATTGAACAGCTGCTTAATCTAATAACATACAAATTATAAACCTGCTACATTAGCCCCCTCTTAGTCACGAAGTAGCTGAAAGCTAGAATAGAAGAAAAAGGAAAGAAAAGGATGGTAGCAGGGGTACACTAATAAAGGATCAATTATGACAAACCCAAAGGAAATCAATCCATTAAGTAGGTAGCAAAACCACGCTGAAAATGTACACGCCGGCCTGAACGCGTAGCTTGCACCGGTGATTCGGGCGGAAGTGAAGATGGCTGTTCAGGCGGAGGTTGTGGCGGTGGAGTTGGCGTAGGGCCGGGCACGGTTGCTGCCCGAGTAGCCTTATGGGCCTGGGGCCCGGTGGGCGCGGAGTAACCCTCGATGAATGCGGGCTTAAGACGGTCCACGCTAACAGTGGTCCTTTTCCCGTGTTGGTCCAGGACATAGTACTTGGGAGTCCTGTGCGTTACAGGGTAAGGTCCAGCATAGGGCGCCTCCAACGGCCGTCGTACATGATCCTGACGGATAAACACATGTGTGCATTCTGTCAAAGCCTTGGGGATGTACGACCGGGTAACGTGTTCCCGTGAGCCCGCAGGAGATAGGTCAGCCATGTGGCGCCTGAGGTGATGGACGTAATCAGTTGGGTCCGCAAAAGAGAAGGCTTTTGGAGCGACTAACTGCTTTGGCAACCGCAGTGTGGTGCCATAGACAAGCTCTGCTGGCGTACATCCAACATCCTCCTTGACTGTGGCACGTATACTCAGAAGTATAAGAGGTAAGTGCTCAGTCCACCGGTTTGGTTCCGGCTGTGCCTTAAAGGAAGCCTTGAGCTGCCTGTGGAAACGTTGATATGCAGTGGTGCGCACTGATGTACTGCCCAAAAGGTCAGCCAACGTCTGGAATAAGGCGGCCTCGAATTAACGTCCACGGTTATGGGTAATGGATGTAGGCGCTCCAAATCGGGCGATTCATTGCTCAACGAGGACTTTGACCACGGTTTCTGCCGATATATCCCGAATGGGGAAAGCTTCGGGCCAACGGGTAAACCTATCGACTACCGTAAGTAGGTAAGAGTAGCCTTGTGACGACGGCAAGGGTCCGACCAAATCAATGTGGATGTAGGCAAAACGGGCATCAGGATCAGCAGAGGTGCCTAGTGGGGCTTTGATGTGCCGATAAATCTTAGCGCGTTGGCACTGCAAACTTGTACGTGCTCATGCTCGGACATCCTTGTTCATCCCTGGCCATACATACCGAGCTGCTATGAGCTTCTGAGTGGCGTTGATGCCAGGATGGGCAAGTCCGTGAAGGAACTCAAAGATGGTCCGTCTGTGGCACTGGGGAATGTAGGGCTGCGGTTGAACAGTCTTGACATCACACCAGATGTATCCAGCATGGGAAGCAAGGCGTACTTTCTCCAGTTGCAAGGACGACGTATCATGCAGGAGTGATTCCATTTCCGGATCTTCCTGCTGGCCCTTTGCAATTGTGTCGAGGTCGACAATCTGAGATGTATGAAGAGCCATGACCGGGATGCGCGACAAGGCATCGGCCACAACATTATCCTGGCCTTTCACATGGCGGATGTCGGTCGTGAACTGAGAAATGAAGTCAAGGTGACGGATCTCCCTGGGCGAGTGCCTGTCCGGCTTTGAGCGGAGGGCATAGACCAGTCAGTGGCTTGTGGTCTGTGAAAACCGTAAAGTCACGACCCTCAAGGAAATGTCGGAAGTGCTTGATAGCCAGGTACATGGCTAGGAGTTCACGGCCGAATGTGCTGTACCTGGTTTCATTGGGCAGGAGCCGCTTGGAAAAGAAAGCTATGGGCTTCCACTCTCCTTCGCACTCCTGCTGGAGTACGGCTCCAACGGCCACGTCGGAGGCATCGACCATGAGGGTGTTTTGGCGGTTCGAGGAGGGGTGTACTAACATCGTTGCGTTAGCCAGGGCATGCTTGACCTTGTGGAACGCAGTAGTACACTCCGGGGACCATTGTAACGGTTTGTTGCTCGACCGGTGAGGTTGCTTTCGGAGCAAGTCCGTTAATGGAGCGAGGATATCAGCGCAACGCGGGACGAAACGGCAGTAAAGGTTTACCATGCCTAGGAAGGTGCGCAGCTGTTTGAGATAATTGGGTTGCGGAAAATCCCGGATTGAAACAACCTTCTCGGGTAGGGGGTGACAGCCCCGACTATCGAGGTGATGTCCCAGGAAGTCGAGTTCTTCATTGCCGAACTCGCACTTTGCGGGATTGATGACCACACCATACTCCTGAAGGCGGGCAAAAAGTTGCCGCAAATGTTCACGGTGTTGGTCCGGTGTGTCGCTGGCGACGAGGATGTCGTCTATGTATGCATACACAAAGGGTAAATCCCTGAGTACCCGGTCGATGAACCTTTGAAAGGTTTGGGCCGCGTTCCGCAGGCCATAAGGCATTCGACGGAATTGGTATAACCCAAATGGGGTTGTAATGGCCGTCTTGGGCACATCAGCAGGATCGATAGGAATCTGGTGGTATGCTCTCACCAGGTCGATCTTGGAGAAGACCTTCTTTCCCACCAAATGCACTGCAAAGTCTTGCAGGTGAGGAATGGGGTACCTGTCAGGCACCGTTCCTAGGTTGAGTGCTCGGTAGTCGCCACACGGGCGCCAGTCTCCGGATTTCTTCGGGACCATATGAAGTGGGGATGACCACGGGCTATCCGACGGTTCAATTATGCCGAGGTCAAGCATGTGCTGGAACTCATTCTTGGCAATCGTGAGCCGGTCGTCAGGCAGGCGTCGCGGTCGGGCGACGCAAGGAGGGCCCTTGGTGACGATATGGTGCGTCACATCGTGTTTGATGGGTGCGTCCTCGCATAGGGGACGAGTGATGTCCGGGAACTTCGTGAGAATCTCCTCGTAGGAGTTGGTCGGTTCTATCGGGCTCACCGTCAGCTTGGTGCCGGGTGAGGGAACCGTACCCATAGCATAGACTGCTAATTGAGTCGTGGAATCGAGGAGGCGTTGCGCGCGAACATCAACCGTCAAGCCAAAATGGTGCAGAAAATCTGCGCCAAGTAACGGCATTGTTACGTCTGCCAATACAAAAATCCAGCGGAATGTGCGTCGCAGTCCAAGGTTGAGGGTCAGTGAACGCTGGCCATATGTCCTAATAGTGGACTTGTTAGCCGCCTGTAGGGCAAAATGTGACACAGACTTGCGCTCACTCTCATGTGCTGGAAAAACACTCACAGTGGCGCCTGTATCGACCAGAAATCTGGTGTTCGAGACATAATCCTTGACATACAACAAGCGACAACCAGCAGTCCCGGCGGGCATTGCCGCTTCTACTGGCCGGGATGCGCGTTTTCCGCTCGGTCGGACTTGCATGGCGGGATGCATTTGTGCGCTTGGGCACCGAAGCGTTGGTGGTACCAGCACAAGTCACCAACAGGTTTGCGCTCGCGGCTCTGACTGGGATTGCGCCCGGAATTCCTTCCGCGATAGGCAGGGCGTGATCTCGGCTCTAATCGTGCCTGGAGCTGGCTAACCGCGGCAACAAGAGAGTTCACTTTCTCTTCCAGGGAGAGGTTGCCTGTAGAAACACCAACCACCGGCGCGGCCTGTGGTACGGGTGCAGCGGCGGCAATTTGAGGGATGTGAACATCCATGATTCTGTCTGCCAGTGTTGCCAGTGCATCCAGTGCGACAGCGTCTACGGAAGCGGCGAGCACGACACGGACGTTTGGGGGTAGGCGCTGCAGGAAAAGCTCCTTGAAGATGCCTTCCTCGAGGTGCCGGTCTCCTAAGAGCTGGCGCATACGGCGCAGCAGCTGAGACGGTTTCTTGTCCCCAAGTTCCTCCTCGCTTAAAAGGAGTTGTACCCTCCGTTGTTCGGAGGCGGAGGTCCGCTTGATAAGTTCAGCCTTAAGCGTAGTATAAGGCTTAGATGCGGGCGGAGTGATTATGAGGTCGCGTACCTCGACCGCTATTTCGGGTTGCAGGGCGGAGACGATGTGAAAGAATCGAGTCTCCTCTACTGTGATGCCCCGCGTAGCGAACTGGGCCTCTGCCTGGCCAAACCACACCATAGGGTCAGCCGGCCAGTACGGCGGGAGCTTCACCGATACGAAACCAACGTGGTGCGTCATGCACCCAGCTTCAGCCTTGGGTGCCTCGACCACCGGGTCATCGGGTTTTGGGTCGGACATGATAGAAGCTGTGCGATATTGATTACTATAAAGTCACCAACGGATCACGTCGGGGTCACCAATGTGGTGATAGAAATGCGGTATCTAGGGAGTGAGACGCCAAAATTCCAAACAAAAAGGTATAGAGTTTAGGATGGGAACTACCCACACCACTAATCAAAAATCTAGACAACTCACTCTCGCGTGTCCTCGTCGCATTCGCCACCTATTTTTTTAGTGACCAGTTGGGGACAGTAACCAAATAAACATCGCACTCGATAAGTTGCGTTTGAAAAGCCACTTTGATAAAGGCTACTATAATCCGTTACTCGAACGATTGGTAACCGATCACGATGCAAACATTATCGATATGTACAAGTGAATATACACACGGGGAAATATCCGGCTTCTAAACAACACAAACCCAAATGCGTGAGGCGTATCACGCTTTACTAGGGTTTACCGAAATTTAAGAGGCTACATATGTGCTTTAATAATTAGTAAACACCCTAATTCCTCTCAACCAGATATGATTGCACGCGATACATAATAATGAATATTGTGCCAATCAAAACACACACACAGGAGTTGCCACACCAATAGCACGCATCAGGGTATGCAAATAACATGTAGACATAATATTACTAGTACAACCACACTATAAGTAGTACTAGTGGCGCTACAACACTGCCAGTATGAACAATTGCCTACACGTCAAAACCTCCTGAATAATGCCAAATACCTTGCCATTGACAACATCGGTTACTACTGGTGTTGCACCAATTAAATTACAATGTCCGATACAACGTACAGCAGTTACTACAAGTAACAAATAAATGACACTGCAATGACGGAACGGTCTCACCGCGAGTTAAGTTCTCTGCAGTACAACAATCAACGAGGCGATGCCGAAAGTTCGGGAGCTTGCCTCCACTGTAGAGCTGCGGGAGCGTCGTCTGTAGGCTGTAGTCTGTAGGTAGCACTAGCGCAGGCGACTCGCCGAATAAGCTCAGGAAAACTTGTCCTTGCTACGACCAATAGTTCGACGAGCCAAACGCATCGAACGATCTGCATCGGGGTGCACACAGCGAAACTGTTCAATGTTCGCAATCACAACAACAGTGGTGATACGGTGTGACGACCCGAGAAGAAACAGGGCTATACAGCCACTCTTTGAAAGCGGGAGACTACACGGAAACAATGTCTGTCGCACACATCACATAATAACACTGATGTTTGACATTTTCCTCTCCTTTAGCTCCGAGTACTGATATGAGCTCTTGACTCAACGCGATTCGAATGCGGAATGAATTCCCTAACAGAAATAGAGCTCCGAAGTGATGACGTCACGGTGGCATGACAACGAGCCCACTCACTGGTTCTACACAATCATATGCTCTGGTAACATTAACTGCGTGTCGTGTTTTGTAGCCGATTGTAACCATCATT
>NW_014577203.1:274367-295015 GCF_000485595.1 Priapulus caudatus | reverse complement strand
CGATTACGTAAACCTATACTATTCTGAGAGTCTATTATTGACTTAGTTTTTATAGATTCCAAGGAGTAGGAAGTAGAAAAGACAATAAAGAAAAAAAATAAAAATTATAAAAATAAAAAAAAATAAAAAATTAATTAATTAAATATTGTAAGATCGACTTGCTACCGATTCTTTACCGCTGTCTGCAGCGCGCACACTGGTGTTTTACGTACGTACAACATTTTCACGCAGTTAATGTTATGGAGCCAGTGGGTTGTGTAGAACCAGTGGGTTCGTTGTCATGACACCGTGACATCACACTTCGGTACTCTATGGCGCACCTAGCCCTCGTGAGCCTCACATGCAATCACTACCGTGATTGGCTAGTGCGATTACGTAAAAACGATTCTGATTTGCTATGGTGGAATAACAACAATTATGCAAATTCGATCATGCAAATTATTTCCGCTACACGTGATATGCGCGAGTACATTCAATCATGATATATACACATTGAACAACTGCTTAATCTAATAACATACAAATTATAAACCTGCTACAGCATAATAGGCCCATTGATTATGCAAAGTTGACGAATGCTACAGTAACTGGCACCTTGTTTGGTTCATTAGTACATTACCTTATAGCGAAACGCGTATTACTT
Organism: Priapulus caudatus; assembly: GCF_000485595.1. Lineage (NCBI taxonomy): Eukaryota > Metazoa > Priapulida > Priapulimorpha > Priapulimorphida > Priapulidae > Priapulus > Priapulus caudatus. The sequence goes on along the minus strand of NW_014577203.1, from coordinate 294,372 downwards.
TGTCCAATATCACTGCTAATTATTAAGAAATGTCTAATTCAAATCCGTAAATGTGGTAATCCGGTGCCAACGCTAAATTCCTTGCCAACCAAAATAGCGTCCAATTCGGTTACGTCACGTCACATGTTCCTACAGGTTTTCACCACAGAATTGATGACGAGCGCCCGTCATTCCTACGTCCATTCGACGTTCATTACAATCAGAGCTACTGTTACGTATAGAGTTACGGCACTGTACGTACTATCGCTACCATTGCGTACGGCCCAGCATGCGTGCGGAAATGTCCAGTGCACTATAAATTTGTATGTCACCCGTTTCGCCGTATGCGGTTTCGAAACTGTAAACAAGTCAGTCAACTCATTTGTTGCACTGTGCATTTCAATTAGACATTTCTTAGTAACCAGCAGTGATATTGGACAAAGTAATACACGTTTCGCTATAACGTAATGAACTACACAAGGTCCCAGTTACTGTAGCATTCCTCAACATTCATAAACAATGCGCCTATTATTCCTTTCAATATAGATTACAATGTCAAATAATGTTTACTCACTTCTTACGCGTCTTTATGCGTTTATCTTTTCTGCATTCACGCTCGAATTCTATTGCTATACTAGTCATACTACTAATGATTGAAATGATTGAGTCATATTTTCGTGTAATTACTCCCTTCTTTTCCTGTTTTGATATGAATATATTATTGACACAGTGTAGAAGTAAAAACTGTTGACACTTTTATTGATATTTTCATTGAACTTGCAAACAACAGCAGCTCAATGCAGCTGAGCTCTTTCATTGTATTCCCGGTAAAATTCTCGACTGTTCGCTGGCAGCTATGGATCCGTGCGCCGACCTATGCATTCGGCGCACGGATCCATAGCTGCTAGCGCTGCATACTGTCGTAGGACGTTCCCGCGGTCGCGTGCGCCTTGCTGCGGAACTGTGCGCAAGATCTGCGCTTAGCGCTTCGGATCAACACCTCCTTTCGGCAACGCTTCTCTAGTATCCCGTCTCATCTGGATACTGGAGCCATTGCGTGTGTCCAGCGTAACCACTGTACTTTGACGTCATTGACTACTGTATACATTATACTCTGTGGTTGGGTATTTGCATAGATATATACAACACGTGTTGTATATTATATCTATGGTGTTTGTAAGTTTACGCCAGCGCACCTAGCGGAAGTGAACTGAATCGTGCATGTTTTCCAGGGAGATTTTCCAATAGATTTTTTAAATGTGTTTTTTTACACATTTAACGGCATCAATAACAAAAAGGAATGTGTTAGAATTGAACCTGGTGCATAGGAATGAAGCACGGCCTCCGGCGGCCATGTTCGCTCGACATTGAGACCCCGGCGATGGTTGATGCATGAACACAGGCAATTTCCTCAAAAAATGGTTGGTGAACATAGACAATTTGATCAAACAATGGTTGGTCAACGCAGCTAATGTCGTCATAAAATTAGGAAAGGAGGTGGATTACACACCTTGTAAATACCCAACCTAGAAATATACTTTCCTATAAAGTTTTTTTGCTGATTTGTACTTATATGGGGTCCTAAAACAAATTCAGCTTGGTTGCCCAAATGGAAACTTTGGGCAGCTCTAGTAATTTGCATAAATCCAAAATGGCCGCTGGACGCCATCTTCAAAATTGAACTTTTTAACCACTTGACCTAAAATGATGTGTAGGGCCTAATACATCTTTTATAGGAGTTTTATGTGCTTAGAATCCATTTCTGACGTTGTTTTTCCGATTGAAGGTCAGGGTCAGAAGCTAAAGGTCAAGTCAAGGTCAAATTTTACTTTTCAGCAATGAACAATTAATGGAAATTCAATGATTGAAATGATAGGTGGAGTAGGGACGTTGCCATGCGTTGTCATGGTGTGCATTATTTAGCTGCAGCTGAGGCACAGTATCATATTCGTTGTTATGATGAATTCAGGAAAATCCCTGTGCATGCTAACTAGATCTTGATGATTGGTGATGAAGCTATGAAAATGCTTGCTGATGAAATGTATACTAACAAAAGCGTATAAAGAAGGGGTGTGTACAACGGTGAAATGCTGAAACCATGTTGCAGTATTAGTCGAATTAATAAACTTTTCCCGTTTTATTTTGACGATTTTTGCGTTCTACCTTGTTATTAAAAAACAAACAGCATGTCCCTACGATGCCTCTACGCTGAGATAATGAGCGGTGAAAATCTGGTATTTTCGCCGAAAACCGACTCGAGATCAGTTTTACTGCGACTGTCTCTCGTTTTGTGCACTGTATGTTGCTTCCGGTCGCCGCTGTGTAGCGCTGACTCGATATGTTATTACTACAGCGTTACTACATCCAGCGTAAGGGGCGGGTCATCACCATGGCGATAAATAACAAGACGTTTTTGTGGAGTAATGGCTGCGTCAATGACTGGAAATGCGAGAAAAGAGGTGGATATATGTTTCCATGAACCTGTCTGATCGCGTGACGTCAGTGTACGTCAGTGTGACGTCAGATCACCACCGTCCCATAAAAATAATATAGATAAACATATTATTATATTATCTATATTATATATTAGTTATATATTAGTTATATTAGTTATTATATTAGTTATTATATTAGTTATTATATTAGTTATTATAGTAGTTATTATATTATGGTTATCTATATTATTTCTATGGTCCGTCTAGATTGTTTGACACCATAGATAGTGTTTGGGATACTATAGATGTGTATATAAGTCGATCCGAGTCGATTTATAGTTAGTGTTAGGGTTCGGGTTGGGGTTAGGGTTAGGGTTAGGGTTAGGGTTAGTGTTGGGGTTTTCGCATCATTCTTTGATATACGGAGAGTCTGATGCATGCGCAACCACCAGCACCATCAGCAGGCTGTATGCGTACATGCATTCAACATTGGAGCACTGATGTCACGCGATCAGTCTGGTTCATGGAAACATATGCCCACCGAGAAAAGATAGAAGGAAAATAATTTTCATTGTCAATGAATGACGGAAACACGCGAGGTTTCCCGAAGCTATCGCCAGAACGAGAGACAATCGCAGCCACTACGTATCTCGAGTCGGTTTTTGGCGAAAATACCAGATTTTCACCGCTCATTCTCTCAGCGTAGAGACATCGTAAAGAAAAGCGGTTTGGTTTATATTAGCAAGGTAGGACAGCTGATCAATAATACTACAAAGAATCGTCAAAATATAACGGGGAAAGTTTATTAATTCGACTAATACTGCAGCATGGTTTCAGCATTTCACTGTTGTACGCTCTCCTTCCTTATACGCTCTTGATACTAATCAAAAGCTATGTACTTGGACATCCATTGAACTACATGATAAGTATGTGAGTTATGGTGGTCAGTTGACACGAAAGCAATTGTTTACTAAGCTGGTTACGCATTTGGGTGATGATGTGTTAGTACTTTGTATTGAAGGTTGTGCATCTATTGTTGGATTCCGGGAGTATGTAGGTAAAATCCTGAAGGTTGCCAATGTGGACACTGTGGATGAGGGGAAAGAGGATGCTTTGGTAAGAAATATCACAACTGAGGCACGTGGCATTCCAGTTGACAATAAAAACTATGATCTTAGGGATTTCACCCATGCCAAATCAAAGCAACAAGCTAGTGCAACACTGCTAAGGTTTGCCGCAAAGCTCATATCGAACGGGGAAGTCACAAAAGCATCACTGAGTCTATCACAATCCATACAATATTGCATTACCAAGACCCGGAACCAAACAACACTTGGTCTGGGTGTCACACCACACGTTTGGTAGCAGTTATCTCATTCACATTTTAAATGAACATGGATACACTGTGTCATATTATGAAGTGCTGCGGTTCCGCAAGTCGGCGGCAATGTATATGTTGGTGAAAATGTTGTCACGCTGCATCAGATGATGGGGCTCTCTCGGACAGTTGGACTGATATTTGGCTGGTATGACAACTTTAACTTGCTTGTGTCAACTCCAAATGGTCGACGTGAAACAAATGCCATGGCTACAGAATTTCAGATGCACCCTGCTGGGATCATTGAGACTGGCAATGCTCAGCCTGGCATCAGTACTCTCATAATCCCTCGCCTCACAGCAAAGCAGGCCAAGTCTGTAGGCAATAACAAGGCCATGCCACTTATGCATTATACGGGCCCTAAAAAGGTGATGCCCCCTGCAGTGTCCACTGGCAAGACGACCGGTTTAAGCTACACTGAGGTGTGTGCTCGACAGGCCAGTCTGGTGGCAGCCCAAGAGAAGGACACACAATGGCTCAACAGCCTTAGCCAGGGGCAAGATGCTATGGAGTGGAATGGCTTTAATAATCAGCTAGCCAGGAGCCAGGATGTTCTCAAACCTGCAAGCACCTATATGTTTGGTCCTTTGATTGATGCACCACCCTCTCACCCAGACACTATCCTCACAACACTCACGTACATGCAGAGGTCACTGGTTGATATGGGTATGACATACATTCATCTTTCCGTTGACATGCAGCTGTATATAGTAACCAAAAAGGTGTGTTGGCACCAGCCTGTGCAGTTCCATAATGTAATTGCCCATCCTGGTGGGATGCATATTATACAGTCATTCGTTGGCTGCATCGCAAAGCTGATGTCAGGTTCAGCACTGAAAGTGTACGTGGCTGAAGCATATGGGGGGCTGACAGGTATCTTCAATGTGAAGTCCTGGGTGAAAGCTATGCGGTCCTTTCGGGGTGTATCAGCAGCACTCTTGAAGAAGTTTCTATCAACTGGACCAAAGATATTTGAGCAGATAGTGCAGTAGCTGAACACTGCTCGCCTACATCCCACTGGCTGGCACTGGGTGGACAAGTTTCTTCTCCCAGCACTGCTCATCCACTAGTTTGAGCGTGCAGAGAGAGAGGGTGACATCTACTTGAAGCAGCTGTCGTTGGAGCGCATGATGAAGTACTTCTTCCTTGCTGGCCATGTGCACTATGCCCGCTATCTCACCCAATACCTGCTGGAGATGCGCACACTCCACGCCGAGGCTAAGGTGGACCTAGTCTGTCGGCACCATGATGGATACTGGAACGCTGTCTCTGCTGACCAGTTTGGTGAGCAGACTGCCATTAAGATTGGGAAGGGAGCTCTCAAGGGCATGACTCTGTCTGCTGAGTTAGTTTCTGAGTGGATCGATGCCTTCCCTATCACTGTCCATGTGTCCGACCGTGTGGACTATATCTACTCTGCATCTACACCAGGTCAATCTGCACAGAAACAGCACAAGGAGGAGTTGAGGCACCGACGTGTCTTGGATGCAAATGATCTTGATCTCATTGATGCAGAGGTGGATAAATACCCTCACCCACTTGAAAATTACCGCCCTCGTCTGTACAACCCAGTCACTGGCCAAATTGCCCCTGCTGGTGTGAATGTTGCTGATTCGATTGTGATTGGAAGAAAGATGGAAAGCAAATACATCGCCACTCTCCCTGGTGGGTTCTACGACCCTATTAGTAGCCCCATAAATACCATGTCTGTTCTCACGAAGCAGGTCAAGAGCAACCAGGCCAGGCCAGTAATAGACCTTGAGAGCATGTTTCTCCGGCTATTGATGATTGGTCAGCAGCGGTAGATGGAGCTTGGACCTCTGTTTGCCTATGAGCGGTGTGCAGTGATTTCATCACTCATTGATGAGCATGGTTGTCTCCGCAAAAGCAACATGTCAGAGTTGGTCAAACGCCTTGGTGTGCCTGAGGTCTTGCCATCAGCTCCTGACATTGTCATCATGAATGTTTCACAGCTGTTCTACAATATTGTGTGGCCACATGGTGGCAGTCCCTCAGATCTGATTGCATCAATTCAATGCCGTTTAAGTCGCTATCCAGATGGTATCGCGAAAATCAATGTCTTCGACAAGTACCAAGATGTCTCGGCCAGGGATCATGAGAGAATGCGGCGGGCTGGTAAAGTTATCGTCGACTATAAACTCTCCATTAACAGTCATCTGCCAAAAAGAGATGAAATCATGAAGAGCAAGAACAACAAGCATAGGCTGGCACGCGTGTTTTGTACCTTCAATGTAGGAGAAAATGCAACAATGGATACTCAGGACGACGGTGTATTTGGTCACGATGAAGCCGACATTACCATAATCTCCTATGTTCTTATGACTGCTAACTATAGGCAAGGCGTGATCCGTGTGCTTGGTGATGACACAGATGTGTTCATATTACTGGTGTACTGGGTGTATTGGGCACCACCGTGGCATGTGGCTGTCACAAAGAAAATCTTTCATGCACGTCATACTGTATCTGCTCTGGTAAAGAGTACTGCTGCAATCCATACACTAAGAGACGAGATGCTCAGACTGAAGATGAGAAGGATGTTGAGGCAGAGGATTTTGTGGAGGGTATAGATCATGAGGGTGAAGGCCATGTAGATGTTGAAAATAGTCTTTCTGAATCTGATTACCTGGATAATGAGTTGGAGTAAGCCAATGTTCATGCACTATGCAACATGACTGTGCCTACTGGAGCTAAATAATTTACAACCTACGCGTTAACAGGTGTGATTACATGTTTCAAATATGGCTTCTTACTGTTTTTTATCGCCAAATATGTCAAATGATATATGATTATCCATTCCTGTGCATGAATAAACTAAAATGTAATTTAGTTGAAATTTTCATTAATTGTTCATTGCTGAAAAGTAAAATTTGACCTTGAATTGACCTTTAGCTTTTGACCCTGACCTTCAAAAGGAAAAATAACGTCAGAAATGGATGCTACCCATTTAAAACCCATATAAAATATGCATTAGTAGCATTACACATCATTTTAGGTCAAGTGGTTAAACAGTTTAATTTTGAAGATGGTGTCCAGCGGCCATTTTGGATTTATGCAAATTACTAGAGTTGCCCAAAGTTGCCATTTGGGCAACCAAGCTGAATTTGTTTTAGGACCCCATATGAGCACAAATCAGCAAAAAAACTTCATAGGAAAGCATATTTCTAGGTTCATGAAATATCAAATCGACATAAAAATTCGATTTTTAAATCGACAATAATCGACAATTAATACATAAAAATATAGATAGACATGGTATGGGCTTAGCACGCGCAATGTGGTAGGGGAGGACTTGATACTGGAGCCATTGCGTGTGCCCAGCGTAACCACTGTACATTTACGTCATAGACTACTGTATCCATTATAGTCTGTGAATCTGTGGTTGGGTATTTGCATAGATATATACAACACGTGTTGTATATTATATCTATGGTGTTTGTAAGTTTACGCCAGCGCACCAAGCGGAAGTAAACTGAATCGTGCATGTTTTCCAGGGAGATTTTCCAATCGATTTTCTAAATGTGTTTTTTTACACATTTAACGGCATCAATAACAAAAAGGAATGTGTTAGAATTGAACCTGGTGCATAGGAATGAAGCACGGCCTCAGGCGGCCATGTTCGCTCGACATTGAGACCGCGGCGATGGTTGATGCATGAACACAGGCAATTTCCTCATAAAATGGTTGGTGAACATAGACAATTTGATCAAACAATGGTTGGTCAACGCAGCTAATGTCGTCATAAAATTAGAGAAGGAGGTGGATTACACACCTTGTAATCCATATATTTTTTTTTTAATTCGGGGCTAATATATGTTGAAGTGGTTAATACGAAACCCGCTTAATACAATTATTTTTCTTTGGCCCGTCAGTTTTCTACTAACGGGGTTTGACTGTAGTAATGATTCTTGGAAAAATGTAGACAAACGCTTCGCAGTAATGGTTTATATCCTCCGCACGTAGTGTAGCGGAACGTATTGTTTTCGCGCCGTTTGTGTGTTTAGCTGAATCAAAAAGATTCGAATTTAATATAAACGAAACAAATACAATGGTTATAAAATTCACAAACAAATAAAGGATAGAGAAGGAGATATTAATAGGCAACCAAGTAATCAAAAAATGCACCAAATATTCATACCTAAGGGATTTAATTAATGATATAGCAGGTTATAACGATATGATAAGAATCCGAACTGAAAAATGTAGGTTCATGATGAGGGAAATATTATTATGGGCAGAAGAGCAAAATTATGGAAATCATACTATAGAAGCAAGAGTGAAATTATACGAATGCACAGTTTTACCTTCCTTCCTAAATAACAGTGAAACATGGACTAACTTAACTAAGAAAAAAGTAAAAATGTTGGAGGATTTCCAAAATGAGTGCCTTGTATCTTGTATCTTGTATCTTGGTACCCTCTCTTGTATTTCACAAGGCACCCGAATCAACGAGTGCGGGGTTCATCTAGAAAACAAAGGGATAAACGTCGCCTCTAATTCTCTACATGTTAGTGTCACGGATCACCAGAATTTTCCGTACATAATCTAATTCTGGTTTTAATAGTCCATGGTTGTCCCTTCTCCAGTTATCTATTTGTTGTCCCTCCTTATATTTTTCATAACTATCACAATTATATAAATGTTAAATATCTTCTTTCATATCTTTATTACACCTATTACACTTATCATCGCTAAAATTATTTTTAAAGTATCCTTTTAGGTCAATCATGCAAGTTTTGCATTTAAATGCAAAACACGAATTGTTAAGTGATAATACTTTCATATATTCCTTCAATCCGTATGTTTCAATGTTTATCATGTTCATTTTTGTTTTGCCTCTAGTTTTCAATTTGTCTCTTTTAATTACTCGTTTTAGTATAGCATCTTTGACTTGTTTTTTTCATGCTCTTTTTGATTTTAACCCTATGGCTATAAATTATATTTCTAGTTCGTACTCCTCTAGGATTATTAGGATTTCATTTCCCCAATTTCTTCTTTCCTTTTTGATCTGCTGTATAAAAACTTTCTTCATTAATCTATTGTTTTCTAACTTAATTATGTATTGAAGTAGCATAAGTTTTTTGTATGCTATTTTATCAGTTATTGGTAAAATTCCCAACTCTATCCTTAGTGCTGCCAATGGTGTTTTACTATGAGCTTTTATTATTTTACGTAGACATTCATTTTGAAAGTCCTCCAACATTTTAAATTCTTCCTTAGTTATGTTGGTCCATGTTTCACTGTTGTTCAGGAAAGAAGGTATTACTGTACATTCATATAATTTGACTCTTGCTTCTATAGTATGGTTACCATAATTTTGCTCCTCTGTCCCTGATACTATTTCTCTCATCATGAATCTACATTTATCGGATCGTGCCTTTATCATGTCCTTAAACCCCCCTTTGTCATTAATTAGATCGCCTAGATATATCGCTTTGATAAACTAGGTTTTACGTCGATAAACTGGGTTTTACGGTCGTAAAACTAGGTTTTACGTCCTAAAACCCGGTTTTACGTCGATAAACTGGGTTTTACGGTCGTAAAACTAGGTTTTACGGTCCTAAAACCAGGTTTATCAAATTAAATACTATCAAATATCGGCGATAAACTGGGTTTTACGTCGATAAACTGGGTTTTACGGTTCGTAAAACTAGTTTTACGGTCGCTAAAACTAGGTTTTACGGTTGTAAAACTAGGTTTTCGGTCGTAAAACTAGGTTTTACGGTCGTAAAACTAGGTTTTACGGTCGTAAAACTAGGTTTTACGGTCGTAAAACTAGGTTTTACGGTCATAAAACTAGGTTTTACGGTCGCAAAACTAGGTTTTACGGTCGTAAAACTAGGTTTTACGGTCGTAAAACTAGGTTTTACGGTCCTAAAACCAGGGTTATCAAATGAAACTATCAATATCGGCCGATAAACTAGGTTTTACGTCCTAAAACCCGGTTTTACGTCGATAAACCAGGTTTTACGGTCGTAAAATTAGGTTTATCGACGTAAAACCAGGTTTATCGAATATTGGCACAAACGGCTTTCCATAATCGTGGTTATCACGTCTACGCGGAAAAGCACCCACGCAGCCTAACAGAGACCATACGTTGGGGGAAACATGTCAAAATTTTCAGTAAACACCCATTTATCCACTTGTGGATGCCATTCACTGGCACGTCGGCCTGCCTAAATATAGCAGCCACCAGTAGTGCCTCGACTTTGAGATAACGGACAGGGTCTGAGATCAGACAACTATTAAATTTCCAATAGCTCCCTATACTTGAAATTAAATCCCAAACATTGAAAAAAAAATCATTTTGATGAGTATCTGCCAAATGACGATTGATCGGAAGATTATTTGGTAGCTATTCACCAAACATCCTGAAGTGTCAGCGACAGCTGAGAGAATATAAAACAAAATAGATTTACATTTTCACCCGGATCTAACATATGCCCTCCGTGGAATGTGTATGTTGGCTCTTGAGCGCCAGCTGGTTAAAGTGAAAAAATGCGCTCAGCGTGAATCATGGCCTCGGTTAGGCCCCCTACTCATCACATCTAGAGTTTTGAACGATGCTGTTCACGTAGCTGCATCGCCGAAGTCGAACACATCTATACTATTTACGATATTGGTGGCTGTATAATTTGGGATCAATATAATTTAAGATAATTAATGATATAATAAGATGATTTAATGTATAATTTAATATGTAAACACAAGCATAACAACGACTGCCAAATGAGCAGAGCAAATCACCGCGGTAAAGCGTGGAAGCAGATTACTGTTAAAAAATTCGCTTTTGATCAGGAAGTGTGACGGCATCAAAAATAAAACAGATATGCAGGACCGATGCAGAAGCCATCTTCCATTTCATAGATCAGGTTCCGTGAATTGGCGTTACTCCAGTTGCTTTGGTCTCGGGCCACTGTCATGGAACTGCATGATGTGGTTGAAATTGCATACCCACATGCTTGGATTGCGTTGAAATGCGGGATTTGTGATCCTGCTTGGCTGGTGCACGAGATAAAGTACATTTGAAGAAGGACCATAAATATATGTTTTAACTACAGAATAGCTGTATTTGTGAATAGTCGAATATGTTGACTTGTCATTGAGCCCAAAGAAAATATTCACATAGAAAATATGGAGGCAGACTCACATATTATGTTGATGCAAATGAAAGAAAGCAGCACATTTTCTTTGAAAAACAATATTGCCAGAACTGCTAGGAATTTTTTTCAGTGGCAGGTAATGTAGTGCTCTATAATCACTAAACATGCTACTTGTGATACTTGACGCATACAACTTCTACACCTAAATCTTTATTCCTAATAATGGTGCGGTTTGCAAGCTCATTCGTATGCAGGGCCGTAGGCTGAGCAAATTCCTAGGGGGCGCGGGCAAAAATTCATGACTCAACTGCGTAATGATGAGCGACGGGCGCAGCTCTTAAATTGACGTCCACAGTGTGGGGTGGGTCTGAGACAAGGCTTTAACGGGTAAGTCACAAAAAAATGACATTAGGGTTATTTAGGAATATAAGCTAAGCTTATTTGTTAATTTTGCTCCAAAATCTAGAGGGGCAGCTGCCTCCTTTCTCCCCACAGGCTACGTCCCTGGTATGAAGTTCGCGTGGTTCACGTTTATTCGGTGCGGCTGGTAGCCAAGCTGTCATTGATTATATAGAGAAAGCAACGATTGATCTCCATCGCAGTAGTTTGATTCTATTTTTATTTTTACATGTTGGATTATACGTACTATTTATATGACATTGTGACTAATATAAACAGGCGTGTTTCCACTGATTGCAATTAAGAAGCGTGACCGGCAAATAGCTATTGGGCTTTCTAACTACATTCATCGTTGCTCCATATCAGCAGGGTTCGAATTTCGGCTGAAAATCTAGTGGACAGCGGGACCACCAACTTTCTGAAGTTGGTGGTCCTGCACAAAAGTTGGTGGTCCGCTTATTTACTACCAGTGAGTAACAAAATGGTATATAAAAATAACCATTAACAGCATACATTATTATTATATTATACTTTATTGGTGTAGCACTTGGGTGGCCGAATAACACAATACAAATAGACCAGGGATGTGCTTGCGGTAGCCAAACTAACTTGACTTACCACGTAGAGTTGGTCAAATAATATATTTCAAGCTCTAGGAATGTCGGGGGAGCTTCTGGGAAAGGTTTTACTTTCGTTTTTCTCCTCCCCAGTCCTCGGTACCCCCATGCGTAGATCAATGCTGCCGCACATCCTCAAAGTTAAAACTGCCTAGAATCTTTAAGTATATATATATACAGTTTACATTGCTTCTAGATATCTAACTGAATAAAAATAGTCCACTTTCTACGTAAAGAAAAGTAACGAATTCAGTCACGATAACCCCTGCGACATAGGAACTTATTATTATGCGTTACGCATAAAAACACTGGGCTACGCTACATGCGGCTGGCCGCAATCGATTTCTTAGACGGTCGCAAGTTTTTGTTCGTATGGCGAATCATGAGTTAAGGACTACTTGGATACTTTTTGGATACCCCGTCAGAAACGGAGCGCATTAGAATACGCTCCCGTTTACTAGTCTGTCTAAACGCCGTTGCGAGAACCGTATTTCAGCATAATATGAGGGGGGAAATTGCCGGTCAGGAGGACCGGCAGTTTCGTAGAGATGGTGGACCGAGCAAAAACTTGGTGGCCTCGGGCCTCCGGATCGGCACCAATTTTGAACGCTGCATATCAGAGTTGAATGTAGATACAATAATGTAACCCAACAAGAGTAGGGTTACTGTTGTTACATTTGTTGTACTCTTGTTGGGTTACATTATTGTATCTAAGTTGAATGTGAATATTTTAGTAATTAATAGCAAGCTTGTGTTAAACAGTCCCCACATTATCTTACTTTTAATGCGAGAAAATATTGTTGTGATTTGTTTCAGATTGAAATTATCATAAAAAATTCTACTTGCAGTTTTTGTAGATTGCCAAAAGTTGATAGTGAATAGTAACCTTCGTGGTCTGATAATATTTCATTTTTTAATCTATTTTATTCTCATCCCCTATACTAACTGCCGTTGAATTTTCCATTCTTATGCTGAACTGTAGATATGTGTATGAATAAATTACCAATGAAATAAATTACCAATGAATTAAATTACCAATGAAATAAATTACCAATGAATAAATACCACGACACATTCGTAGATATGTTACAGCACACATGCAGCATATAAAACATACCCATTGTTTACAATTAGCCATCGTATGATACCATTGGGAAGTGACGTTAGCGTTACTGCGTGGCAGTCAAACACATACCTGAGCTTACAACATTTAGCCATAGATATATACATACACATGGATTGCTGACTTCCGCGCGCTAACTATCAATCTAGTAGGTCTCAGGGATCGAAGAGATAGTGAATATAGAAATAAGTTGTGGATATAGAAATTAGTTAACCCTAACCCTAACCCTAATCCTAACCCTAACCCTATCCCTAATTCTAAAATAAAACAAAATTAGCCAAAAATAATTCCATATTCGTATGTTATGATGAAATTCAGGAAAATCCTGTGCATGCCTAGACTAGATCTTGAGTGATTGGTGATGAGGGGGGGGGGAGCGTATGAAAATGCTTGCTGATGAAATGTAGTACTAACAAAGCGTAATAAAGAAGGGGTGTGTACAATCGGTGAAATGCTGAAGACCATGTTGCAGTATTAAAGTTCGAATTATAAACTTTTTCCACGCAGTTTTATTTTGACGATTTTTGGCGTTCTTACGCTTGTTATTAAAAAATCAAACAGCATGGTCCCTACGATGGGCCTCTACGCCTAGAGATAATGAGCGGGTGAAAAAATCTGGTATTTTCGCCGAAAACCAGACTCGAGATCGAGTTTTTTACACTGCGACATGTCTCTCTGTTTTGTGCACTGTCATGTTGCTTCGGTCGCCGCTGTGTAGCGCTGGACTCGATATGTTTATTACTACAGCGTACTACATCCGCGTAAGGGGCGGGTCATCACCATGGCGATAAATAACAAGACGTTTTTTGTGCGAGTAATGGCTTTGCGTCAATGACTGGAAATGCGAGAAAAGAGTGGTATATATGTTCCATGAACGCTGTCTGATGCTGCGTGACGTCAGTGTTTACGTCAAGTGTGACGTCAGAAAAATCACACGTCCCATAAAAAATTAATATATGATAAAACATATTATTATATTATCTATATTATATATTATTATATATTATTATATGTAGTTATTATATTAGTTATTATATTAGTTATTATATTAGTTATTATACGTAGTTATTATATTATGGTTATCTACTATATTATTTCTATGGTCCGTCTAGATTGTTTGACGACCAATAGATAGTGTTTGGGAATACCTATAGATGTGTATATAAGTCGAATCCGAAGTCGATTTATAGTTAGTGTTAGGGTTCGGGTTGGGGTTTAGGGTTTAGGGTTAGGGTTAAGGGTTAGTGTTGGGGTTTTCGCATCATTCTTTGATATACGGAGAGTCCTGATGCATGCGCAGAGCCACCAGCACCATCAGCAGGGCTGTATGCGTACATTGCATTCAACATCGGCAGCACTGATGTCACGCGATCAGTCTGGTTCTGAACATATGCCCACCGAGAAAATAAAGGAAAGATAATTTTCATTGTCAATGAATGAGCGGAAACACGCGAGGTTGCGCCGCCGACAGCTATCGGCCAGAACGAGAAGACAATCCGCAGCCACTACGTATCTGCGAGTCGGTTTTTGGCGAAATACCAGAATTTTCACCGGCTCATGTCCTCTCAGCGTAGAGACATCGTAAAGAAAAGCGGTTTGGTTTATTATTAGCAAGGTAGGACAGCTGTCATTAATACTACCAAAGAATCGTCAAATATAACGGGAAAGTTATTAATTCGACTAAAACTGCAGCATGGTTTTCAGCATTTGCACGTTGTTGTACGCTCTGCCTTCATTATACGCTCTTGATACTAATCAAAGCTATGTACTTGGACATCCATTGAAGTTCTACATGATAAGTATGTGAGTTATGGTGGTCAGTTGACCACGAAAGCAATTGTTTAGCTAAGGGCTGGTACGCATTTGGGTGATGATGTGTTAGTACTTTGTAATTGAAGGTTGTTGCATTCTATTGTTGGAGATTCGCGGGAGTATGTAGGTAAAATCGCTGAAGGTTGCCAATGTGGAGCACTGTGGATGAGAGGAAAGAGGAATGCTTTGGTAAGAATATCACAAATGAGGGCCGAATGGCATTCGAAGTTTGAACAATAAAAACTATGATCTTGAGGGAATTTCAGCGCGCATGCCAATCAAAAGCAACAAGCTAGTGCAACACTGCTAAGGTTTGCCGCAAAGCTCATGATCGAACGGGAAGTCACAAAGCATCACTGAGTCTCACAATCCATACAATATTGGCATTACCAAGACACCGGAACCAAACAACACATTGGTCTGGGTTCACACCACACCGCGTTTGGTAGCCAGTTATCTCATTCACAAATTTTAAATGACATGGATAGCACTGTGTGCATATTGATGAAGTGGCTGCGGTCCGCAAGTCGGGCGGCAATGTATATGTTGGTGAAAATGTGTCAACGCTTTTTGGCAATCAGAATGATGGGGCCTCTGCTCGAACAGTTGGACTGGATATTTCGGCTGGTATGACAACTTTAACTTGCCTGTGTGCAACGTGCAAATGGTCGTACGGTGAAAACAAATGCCAGTGCGCTACAGAATTTCAGAGATGCACCGGCGCGCTGCTGGATCATTGAGACTGGCATGCTCGCAGCCTGGCATCAGTACTCTCATAATCCCTCGCCTCCACAGCGCAAAACAGGCCAAGTCTGTTAGGCAATAAATAACGGCATCCATATTATGCACTATAGCGGGCCGCTACAAAAGGTATGGCCCCTGCAGTGTCGCAGCTGGCAAGACGACCGGTTATAGCACACTGAGGTGTGTGCTCTGACGGCCATCTGGTGGCAGCCCAAGAGAAGGACACACAACTGATCAACTAGGCCTAGCCACGGGCAAGATGTTTATGGAGTGGAATGGCTTCATAATCAGCCTAGCCAGGAGCCATGGGTGTTCCACAACGGCTGCAAGCACGACTATATGTTTGGTCCTTTAATTGATGCAGACCACCCTCTCAACGCCAGACACTATCGCTCAACAGCAGCTGCACCGTACATGCAGAGGTTCAGTGGTTGATAGGCGTATGACAATACATTCATCTTTCCGTTGACATGCAGCTGTATGTAGGTAAGCCAAAAAGGTGTGTTGGCACCAGCCTGTGCAGTTTCATACATGTGATTGCCCATCCTGGTGGGATGCATATATACAGTCATTCGTTGGCTGCATCGCAAAGTGATGTCAGGTTCAGCACTTGAAAGTGTACGTGGCTGAAGCATATGGGGGGCTGACAGGTATCTTCAATGTGAAGTCCTGGGTGAAAGCTATGCGGTCCCTGTTCGGGTGTATGCAGCAGCACTCTGAAGAAGTTTTATCAACTGACCAAAGATATTTGAGCAGATCGTGCAGTAGCTGAAAACACTGCCGCCTACATCCCACTGGCTGGCAATGGGTGGACAAGTTTTCTTCTCACCAGCACTGGCTCATCACTAGTTTGAGCGTGCAGAGAGAGAGGGTGACATCTACTTGAAGGGCAGCGGACATTGGAGGGGCGCATGAATGAAGTACTTCTTCTTGCTGGGCGCATGTGCACTATGCCCGCTATCTCAGCCCAAATACCTGCTGGAGATGCTAGCACTCCATGGCGAGGCTAAGGTGACCTAGTTCTGTAGACACCATGATGGTACTGGAAACGGCTGTCTCCGCTGACCAATTTGGTGAGCAGAGCTGTCATTAAGATTGGGAAGGGAGCTGCTCAGGGCATGACTCTGTCTGCTGAGTTAGTTTGTGAAGTGGATTGATGTCTTCCCTACCACTGTCCCATGTGCGTACAGACCGTGTGTACTACATCTACTCTGGCATCTACGGGCCAGGTCAATCTGCACAGAAACAGCAGCAAGAGGAGTTGAGGGCAGCCGACGTGTCTGGATGCAAATGATCTTGATCTCTATATGATCGCAGAGGTGGATAAATACCCGCTCACCACTTGAAAATTACGCGGCCCTCGTGCTGTTACAACGCCAGTCACTGGGCCAAATTGCCCTGCTGGTGTGAATGTTGGCTGATTCGATGTGATTGAAGAAAGATGGAAAGCAAAAATACAGGTCGGCCATCTCCCTGGTGGGTTCTACGACCGCCTAATTAGTAGCCGCCATAAATACCATGTCTGTTGCTCAACGAACGGCAGGTCACGAGCAACAGGCGCAGGCCAGTAATAGACCTTGAGAGGCATGTTTTCTCCGGCTATTGATGATTTGGTCAGCAGGCAGGTAGATGGAGCATTGGACCTCTGTTTGCCATATCGAGCGGTGTGCAGTGATTTCATCAGCCATTGATGAGCATGGTTGTCTCCGCAAAAGGCAACATGTCAGAAGTTGGTCAAACGCCTTGGTGTCCTGAGGTCTTGCCATCAGCTCCATGACATTGTGCGCATCATGAAATGTTTTCACAGCTGTTCTAGCAATATTGTGTGGCCACATGGTGGCAGTCCACTCAGATCTGATTGCATCAATTCCAATGGCCGTTTAAGTCGCTATCTCAGATGGTATCAGGCGAAAATGCCAAATGTCTTCGACAAGTAGCGGCAAGATGTTCTCGCCAGGGGATCATGAGAGAATGCGGCGGGCTGGTAAAGTTATGCGTCGACTATAAACTCTCCATTAACAGTCATCTGCCCAAAAGAGTATGAAATCATGAAGAGCAAGAACAACAAGCATAGGCTGGCACGCGTGTTTTGTCCTTCAATGTAGAGAAATGCAACAATGGATACTCAGGACGACCGGTGTATTTGGTCACGAATTTGGAAAGCGCGACATTACCATAGATCTCCTGATGTTCTATATGACTGCTAACTATAGGCAGGCCGTGATCCGTGTGCTTGGTGATGACACAGATGTGTTCATATTACTGGTGTATCTGGGTGTATTGGGCAGCCACCTGGCATGTGCGCTGTCACAAAGAAAATCTTTCATGCAGCGTCATACTGTATCTGCTCTGGTAAAGAGTACTGGCTGCCAATCCATACACTAAGAGACGGAGATGCTGCAGACTGAAGATGAAAAGGATGTTGAGCAGAGGATTTTGTGGAGGGTATGAGATCATGAGGGTGAAGGCCAATGTAGATGTGAAAAGTCGTTTCTGAATCTGATTACCTGGATAATGAGTTGGAAGTAAGCCAACTGTTGCATGCACTATGCAACATGACTGTGGGGCCTACTGAGCTAAATAATTTAGCAACCTACGGCGTTAAGCAGTGTGATTACATGTTTCAAATATGGCTTCTTTAAACTGTTTTTTATCGCCAAAATATGTCAAATGATATATGAATAATCCATTCCTGTGCATGAATGAAAACTAAAATGTAATTTAGTTTGAAATTTTCATTAATTGTTTCATTGCTGAAAAGTAAAATTTGACGCTTGAATTGCCCTTTAGCTTTTGACCCTGACCATTCAAAGGAAAAATAAACGTCAGAAATGATTGCTACCGCATTTAAAAGCGCCATATAAAATATGCATTAGTAGGGCATTAGCACATCATTTTAGGTCAGTGGTTAAACAGTATTAATTTTGAAAGATGGTGTCCAGCGGCCTATTTTGGATTTAGGCAAATTAACTAAGAGTTGCGCCAAAGTTGCCTATTTTGGCACCAAGCTGAATTTGTTTTAGGACGCGCCAATATGAAGACGCAAATCAGCAAAAAAACTCATAGGAAAGCATATTTCTAGGTTCATGAAAAATATCAAATCGACATAAAAATTCCGATTTTAAAATGGACGACAATTAATCGACAATTATACATAAAAATATAGATAGAGCCATGGTATGGGGCTTAGCACGCGGCAATGTGGTAGGGGAGGACTTCGATACTGGAGCGCCATTGCGTGTGGCCCAGCGTAACACTGTACATTTACGTCCATAGACTACCTGTATCCAAAATTATAGTCCTGTGAATCTGTGGTTGGTATTTGCATAGATATACTACAACACAGTGTTGTATATTTATATCTATGGTGTTGTAAGTTTACGCCAGCGCATCCAAGCGGAAGTAAACTGAATCGTGGCATGTTTTCGCAGGGAGATTTTCGGCAATCGAGTTTTCTAATGTGTTTTTTTTACAGCCTTTAACGGCATCAATTACAAAATAGGAATGTGTTTATGAATTGAACCTGGTGCATAGGAATGAAAGCACGGCCCTGCAGGCGCCATGTTTCGGTCGACATTGAGACGCCGCGGCGATGGTTGATGCATGAACCAGGCATTTCCGTCATAAAATGGTTGGTGAACATAGAACAATTTTGATCAAAACAATGGTTGGTCAACTGCAGCTTAATGTGCGTCATAAAATTAGAAGAAGGAGGTGGATTACACAACCTTGTAATCCATATATATTTTTTTTTAATTCGGTGGCTAATATATGTTGAAAGTGGTTTAATACGAAAGCCCGCTAAATACAATTATTTTTGCTTTGGCCCGTCAAGTTTTCTACTATACGGGGTTTGAGCTGTAGTAATGATTTCTTGAAAAAATGTAGAGCAAACGCGTTCGCAGTAATGGTTTATATCCATCCGCACGTAGTGTAGCGGAACGTATTGTTTCGCGCCGTTTGTGTGTTTGTGTGTGTGTGTGTGTGTGTGTGTGTGTGTGTGTGTGTGTGTGTGTGTGTGTGTGCGTGTGCCTGCGTGTGTGCGTGCGTGCGTGCGTGTGTGTGTGTGTGTCTGTCTGCTCGATATTTTTGCAACCGTTAGAGTAGAAACTTCAAACTTGTCCCAGAGGTGGACCTTAGGGGGCGGTGGAACCCTATTGATTTTTAGTGGCCTTTCAGCCGCCAAGGTCAAGGGTCACAGGCTCAGCATTTGACGAATGGATAGATAGAGCAGATAGATAGATTAGATAGCTAGATAGATAGATAGATAGATAGATAAGATAGACTGGAAAAATAGATAACGATTGAAGATAGAAATATGCGCGCTCTGAGATGCGAGCGTGCAGGCGGAACTTGATTCCCACAGGCCAGCGGCGTAGTGGCTCCTGGCAAATGCG
>NW_014577203.1:263986-274342 GCF_000485595.1 Priapulus caudatus | reverse complement strand
AAAAAAATAAAATAAAACAAGCAGACAAACATTAGCCAATCAGAACCGTCCCCTAGCGGATCACTATCTCTGCCTTGTGCAAAATTCCTATCAATCATATAGAGTGATGATATGTAATATATATATAATATATATATATATATATATATATATATATATTAAGTTGATGTCGTCACGGTTGCATTGACAACGAACACACTGTTCTAAACAATCATATGCTCTGGTAACATTAAAGCCGTACTATGCGCATCCAAATGCTAATATTCTCCACTACTAGACTAGCAAATACTTGTCGTGTCATGCATAATCACATCTACTTATGGCAGAATAAACTCTAGTTCCTCCATTTCACTGCGCGTTTGCTTAAACCCACAAGAAAGAGGCGCGAAATCTGGTAATCTGGCGCCAACGCCGACTTGTTGCCAAGCAACTTTAGCCTTAAAGCGTTAGGTGACGTCAACATGTTTTTAGTCTTTGCTACACCCGTACCGCTGTACGCAGCACCGCTGCACGCGTTGCTTGGGAGAGCAACGCGAAACAGTTAACAACATTAGAGAAATTTGAACAACATTGGAGTATTTTCAAATGCCTTTTATAAGACAACGCGCAGTGAAATGGGAGGAACTAGCAGTTTATTCTTGTCATAACGGTAGCCTATGATTCTGCATGACACGAAGGATATTTGCTAGGTCTAGTACTGGAGAAATTAGCGTGTAGGCATGCCGCATAGTGCGGCTTGTAAACTGCCGCTGAAAATGATGTCGTGTTTGCTACCGAATTGTACACCATCAGTCTGAGATCATTTATTGAGTTTTTATAGATTTCCCAAGAATGCGACAGTTGAAAACAACTACGAAAAAAAATAAAAAAAATAACAATAAAGAAAATAAATAAAAAAATCATTAACTTTAAAATATCGTACGCATCGACTATTAGCCTACGATGCCTTTAACACGCCCTGCTCTGCCAGCGCACACACTCCGTGTTTTACGGACGCAACAACATTTTCACGCAGTGTTAATGTTATGCCTGAAGCCAGTGGGTTGTTTAGAAACCAGTGGGTCATTGTTCATATGCCACCGTGACGTCACACTTCGCCGTACTCTATTGGGCGATGCGGTGCTCACGACAGCGGGCTAACCTGTATAATACCAGTCGCTCATTTTACGCTTGACTGCCGTTCGCTACGACTGACGCCTGTAAGCGAATGCAGCCTTAACAGTCGCAAAACCGCAATAACGACAGAACGAGGCTAAGGCCAGGCCATCAATCCACTGCAAGGTTACGTGACAGACTACTGTATCCTTTAGCCTGTGGTTGCGTGTTTGTAAGTCTACAGCCAGCGCACCTAGCGGAAGTGAACTGAATCGTGCATGTTTTCCATGGAGATTTTCCATTAGATATTCTAAATATGTTTTTTTTAAACATTTAACCTAATAAATAACAAAAGGCAAAGTATTAGAATCGAACCTGATACATAGGAATGAAGCACGAAAAATTTCAGCCAGATTCGCGCACGCGCCTAGAAGTTATGCAGGAACAAACAGAACGACACTACTCAAATTATTATATAAATATATAATTTTATATTTTTGTCTGACAAATGTAAATAAAGGTAATTTAACTTGATTAAATATCATGCGGTTTTGATGTCGTGCGTTTCAAAAGCATCGGCTCAATCCTATCAACAACCCCAGCATCGGCAGCACCCAGCGTCATCATGATGACATTTTTCGATATAAACGGAAAATAGTAGTATTCGTTTTAACATTTAACAAAGAATATGCTTACTGAATTCCAGGCCGTATGTAAATTTGTGACCCCCGCGGTTGTAGAGGGATAACTTACTTTATCAGAGCTGTTCGTAGTAAAATTAAGTTTGAAAAGGAAGATTTCGATGCGTAAATATATAACTAAGGCGACAAAGCGCACATAATAACGGCAACGTACATAGAGGGTACTTATCACAGTCAACGTGATCAAATGGCTGCGTTAGAGAGACCGTTTAGCTATGCGCAGTGATATTTATCGGAATGTTCGTCTTTGTAGAGCTCGTCAATGGCTCTAATTCGAAACTATAAGCGCCGTTGGTGATTAGATGATCCGGCTCCGCTATGACACGCGAATAAACAGCTGTGCCATTTAGCATCAATGTTTCTGTAACGGCGCCCCCTTCGGTGGCTTTCCGTCTATAAACATGGGGATATTCTTTCAGGATTTCTTTGCAGGATACTGGCTTCTTCTTGAAACTTGTCTCAGATTGGTGACGCCAGCCCTGATTACCGCATGTGAATACTTTCTTGTTATCATTGGAGCCATTGATAGAGTGCTTCAAAAAGCCAAGCGTGTCCCGAGGGGAAGGGAACATATATGGGCCATAGGGTCGCTGATGCAATGGGAATACCATCGCTTTCGGGTAAACTCGATGTGGTGTCTTGCGCCTGTGGTGCTCCCAGACATGCGTCGAATTCTCGTCGTAGAAGGATATGTCAATAAAGGGCCATGACCACGCGTACTTCCACTTCTTCGGTGTGCTCTTCAGGTGAAACTTGTTGTATTTTTTTCGGTATGGTTTGTGATTGTGTATTCCGGTGCTAGGCTGAGCAATAACTTCTCGGCGTGACGTCGCTCGCCAACCTTTACCACGATGTCAATGTCGTCGTCCTAAGGTAGTAAGTCATGGCACATGTATGAACCTGGAAAGAACGCACAACATTGGAAATCAGTGATACAGTGATATGTAGCTATACATGATTTCTCCGAACATGGGACGTCTGTGTGTACAGGTGCTGTACGTGCTACTAAATTGTTGTTTGCTTTCACAAGACATATGGTATCACATAGACGTTACCAAGAGCACACAAACCTCGCCCAAAGGGTTTACGTGTTCATGTCGTCGTTATCCACTGCGTGTATATGCACCATAATGAACACTCACCTACGACGACGATCAAGACACGGAAACTAAGTTCTTATTGTGTTAGACACCCTATATATGGGTGAAAGGTGAATCCTTCAATATAAAGCCAAACCTCGTACAGGGGCGGATCTAGGGGGGGGGGTTCGGTGGTCCGGACCCCAACCCTTTAATTTCAAAGTGCCATAAAAAATTTCATTCCAATTATTTTAGGGCTAGTTTTTCTGATAAAGGTTTACTTATATGTATATAAATTCGTTATGAAAACCTAGAAATGGGCAAAGAGGGACCCGCGGGGCGTCCGGGGGGCGAATTTACAATTCCCAAACAGGATTGCCATAGCAAATATTTCTAGCCTTCTGATTGGTCAATCGCAGTTGGTATAGGAAATATTTCTAGCCTTCTGATTGGTCAATCGCAGTTGGTATTTTACATATGCACGTGGAGCGTTTGTTGACAAATATTTCTGAGTTTGCACGTGAACAGGTGAAGGGAGGTTCGAATCCTACTAAGGGTTATTTTTTGAAAACTTTTTTTATTTTTATTTTATCATTAAATTGATTAAATTAATCGTGAATGTCCTATATATCATAGATTTCTGGCATCTACATGCACTGCTGTTCAGAAATCTTGCGGGTGTACTGGACAAAGGCCTACCCACCTGGCAGAGAATGCAAAGCCTCATTATTTTGGGCAAAATAAGGTCGATTCTGATTTAAGGGGTGTCTTCCTGTTCTTTTGACAGTTAAACAAACAGTTCCAAGTGGTTGTAACCCTGGCAATATATTGGCTGTCTCTATAAGCCTACTGCTATGATCAGGGTAATGCCCTTTGTTTTAAGGAGTGACGTTTACAATTATTATGATTATAAATTAAAGATAATGCATTATACCAACCACGCTATAACCGCGATTACTCCGTGTGCTTTAGGTGTACTGTATGTGCTTTGTTATTCAGCACATTCGGAGAAAACCAAAATTTATCAGAATTAACTTTCATGGCATAAATCCCCTCATGGAAAATCAATTCTACTGGATCTCAGTTTCACTCACATGTAACACCAAGAACAGGTAATGAGAACCAGTAAAAAACTATTCCTAAATAAAAACTTTATTAATCAATAAACTTCTTGTTTACCTCTTCTACAAATTATTATTGCATAAATTTTGTTGCAACTAATTATAATGACAACAGTGTTACATGCAGCTATTCTTAAAAAGATATCTGATTTCGATAAAAATTTCAGGTCAATATTTCTCATTTACCTTATACATTAACTGTACCTACATGCAAGAGTATAACAAATAGAGTTCCTTATAGTTCCTTATATGTACTTGATGAGATGCCAATTTTAATCGAAAAATGTACATACCAGTGTTGTGATTCAACTGGTTATACAGGTTACGGCCCTCCATAGACTCGCTGGAACCTTTTGTAAGGGATGTTGGAAAATATAACTACACTTGTACAGTGGTTCACAATCTATATATAAGTTCAATTAAATGAAATCAATATAAGGTATTGATCTGTTACTCAAGAGTCCTCCACGTGAGATCATCATTTTACAGATGGCAGCAAGTACTAGTATACTTATGGATTGCACAGGTCGTAATTGTGTCTTTGCAAAACGGGAGGAGACAGAATAAGATCCCTGTAAATTTTATGTCAGACAGCACTGTAATAAATTAAAGAAATTCTAAAAACCTGTGGGCTACCATATGTGGAGTGTTTGTTGACAAATATTTCTGAGTTTGCACGTGAACAGGTGAAGGGAGGTTCGAATCCTACTAAGGGTTATTTTTTGAAAACATTTTTTCTTTCTAATTTTATCATTAAATTGATTAAATTAATCGTGGATGTCCTATATATCATAGATTTCTGGCATCTACATGCACTGCTGTTCAGAAATCTTGCGGGTGTAGTGGAATCACTACTGCCAAAGGCCTACCCACCTGGCAGAGAATGCAAAGCCTCATTATTTTGGGCAAAATAAGGTCGATTCTGATTTAAGTGGTGTCCTCCTGTTCTTTTGACAGTTAAACAAACAGTTCCAAGTGGTTGTAACCCTGGCAATATATTGGCTGTCTCTATAAGCCTACTGCTATGATCAAGGTAATGCCCTTTGTTTTAAAGAGTGACGTTTACAATTATTATGATTATAAATTAAAGATAATGCATTATACCAACCACGCTATAACCGCGATTACTCCATGTGCTTTAGGTGTACTGTATGTGCTTTGTTATTCAGCACATTCGGAGAAGACCAAAATTCATCAGAATTAACTTTTATGGCATAAATCCCCTCATGGAAAATCAATTCTGCTGGATCTCAGTTTCACTCACATGTAACACCAAGAACAGGTAATGAGAACCAGTAAAAAGCTATTCCAAAATAAAAACTTTATTAATCAATAAACTTCTTGTTTACCTCTTCTACAAATCATCATTACATAAATTTTGTTGCAACTTATAATGACAACAGTGTTACAGCTATTCTTAAAAAGATATCTGATTTCGATAAAAATTCCAGGTCAATATTTCTCATTTACCTTATACATTAATTGTACCTACATACAAGAGTATAACAAATAGAGTTCCTTATAGTTCCTTACATGTACTTGATGAGATGCCAATTTTAATTGAAAAATGTACATACCAGTGTTGTGATTCAACTGGTTATACAGGTTACGGCCCTTCATAGACTCGCTGGAACCTTTTGTAAGAGATGTTGGAAAATATAACTACACTTGTACAGTGGTTCACAATCTATATATAAGTTCAATTAAATGAAATCAATATGAGGTATTGATCTCTTACTCAAGAGTCTTCCACGTGAGATCATCATTTTACAGATGGCAGCAAGTACTAGTACTTATGGATTGCACAGGTCGTAATTGTGTCTTTGCAAAACGGGAGGAGACAGAATAAGATCCCTGTAAATTTTATGTCAGACAGCACTGTAGTAAATTAAAGAAATTCTAAAAACCTGTGGGCTACCATTGACATAAATCTCATTTTCAGCACACACTCAATAACTTTTCCATGTTCTACCACTTAGAAGACTTGTTTCTTCCAATATTTTCATTGTTTGTGACGCACTGACTGAGAGAATGGGGAGCTTTTCCTGGCTTTTTCTTTGGCATCAACTGACAAGTGTCCTTCATCATGCGTTTGCGCGATTCGCAAACACCATTCACCTTGCGACCGGTTTGGAGGCATCTGCGACCCCCAAGGACATGTGTCCGGCGACTCACAGCAGCAGGCTGCACCCCAATGGCGGTACCCCTTTTTCGGTTAAGTCTCTTCTTTCTGGCCTCAGTTAGGGACAAACTTGCACCTGTGTACTTCCCAAAGGTTTTTAATGCACTTACAAGAGCTGTATTAGTCTTGAGGGAATTGTATTGAGTTACAAATGTGTCTATTGGTCCAATGAGTTCTTCTGGATTGTCTCGCAGAATAGACACAAGATTTTTAGTGCACTCCATGAGTGCCGATTCCAGTGAAGCAACCTTTTCACTCTCACCATTTGCCTCAGTAACCGTTGTTACCTGGTCCATACTCATGCTGTTATTATTCCAGTCGTTGAACTTGTTTTGCAGCTGTCTCTGCAAATTTAGTGAGTGTACACTAGTACTGGTCGACATACTGGTACCAGGAGCATCGCTAAGTGGCACATCCATATCATCATCACTTATAGGAAAACATTGTCACACGAATCAACAGCATTGTCCTCTTCAAGTTCTACTGGTTTATGATTGACACCTCCTGTAAGGCTGGTAAACCAACCAGGACGGACATTTTCCATTCCTGTAGCAAGGTACAGCAAGTGTTGACGCATCACTGGATCATTGAGGGGAAGAAAATTCAACGATGAGACATTGAAATGGCGGACAACAGCATATTGGTGCTTACAAGGTGCACCATTGATACCAGCACAGCAAGTGCACAGTGAAATTGACATTTCAATGTAGTAAGTCACATCCTCTTTTGATTGACTTCTGCATTCGAAGGTATCAGGACCAGTTTTTGTCACCATCTCTTTTGGGATGACAGCACCGCCAGGGAGGTACTTCTGCGACACAGTGACATCAATACAACCATTCGCAAGGTCAGTCAACCGCCTCTCATAGTAACTTGTCATCCTAGTCAGCAAAAAATCTAGCAACTGCACTGCATTGTATGCTTTAACTCGTTCAAATACTTTGTCCTTCAAGATGCGCATGGCCGCCTCAGCGTAATTTTTTGTATTATTGCCTCTGACGGGTAATTCTTCCCTATAACATAGGGCCCATTCTGCACGACGATCATACAAATGCTCGCAATGTTGGATGTACTTCGGGTACATTTCTGCCACATCACTGTTTGTTAGTTCGGTGTAGGCTGCTTCTAGTGCCTCCTTTGAGGTGGCGTACGTCATGGTTTTGACAAGAAATAGCAGATGAGGACGATGTTCCTTTTGGATGCTATTTTTCGCCTCCCACAAGAATCTCCAAATGGCCTGGAGAAGATGGAACACACACAATATCAATGTTGCCTGCGGGAAGACATCACGAAGACTACTCCTTTCTGCATTACTGTCATCAGATATGAACACTAGAGGGCCCAATGTTCCACGCCCATAAAATGCATCTTTAGGAGCAATGCCTAGAAACAGTTTTAGTGCAGCAGTGATGCACTCCCGTGTTTCTGACGTCGTAATCAGACACCCCAAAGGCAATCCTCCAGCTGAACTATGCGTCAAAAGCATAAAAATGCGGCAATCATACCTGTCCATACCCCCCGAAGCGTCAATAAACACTAGTTCGCCACTGTATTCATGCTTTTGATGAATTCGTTTCATCAATGGTGTGCAAATTGCGATTACAAGCTTATTGTCTATCTGTTCTAATTTGGCACACTCCTCGCCCTGCTCACCTCCATTGTATGACTTGAATCGGCACCCTCTAAGTCCAGGATCATCTTTCAACAGATGTAGCTCCATAGCTTTTCTTGAATGCTTTTCGTACAAGCTGGAATGGAATATAAGAACAATACTGATCATTCACAATAGCATTCCTAAAATTTTCAACAAAGTCCACACTCACTCATTTGTTCACTCCAATTTATGCACAGCACATGTCTGGCTCCAGTTCCCACAGCTTTCATTTTTATTTTATTTGTGTTGGTGTGTGATAACAAATGATTTGTATCAAAAAAGTTTCAATAAAAATTCGCCAAGTTCGTTAGATCAGTGATACTAGCTACTCACATACGTATCACTCAGCCATGATTCTCAGAATCTTGCCAATCAACTCACTACAGATCACTATGACATGGAGTACTGTAACTGTAAGCTCGTCGTAAATTGCACAACACGGTTTTCGTACAGTTTGGGGTGGGCAGAATTTCCGCACTATTCGAAAGCACTAAAACCTAATTCCAAATGAATAATGCTCACCGGCTGCCAAAAAAAGAGTCGCGAACAAGTCAAGTAGCCACCTGTATTACGAACTATCACTAGTCATGCCTGTGATCATCACTGAGAAGACTATCATGTTTTTAAAGACTTAGGTCCTGGAAAGGACTGCCATTTCCTACAATTTCCAAAACCAGTATGAACCCTGTGACTGTGAGTACATTGTACACGACATGTTAGTATGCATGAACATGTGCAAAAGAAAACCATCTAAAAATAAACTTACGTATAGCAGAACCTTAAGTCAGGACACTTTGACCTATCAGCAGCCTCATAAACGTAGTCAGATCCATACTCCAACTGCATATCAAGCTTGTGGGTATTCAAGGCAGTGGATGGGGAGTGGTCTCTGGAAAACAGGTCTTTGAATTTGGTCACTGTTGCTTCCGAAACATCTCTGAATTTCAGGGTATCAGCGCTCTCAATCAGATGATTATGAACGTGATGGAGTCGCACAACCATTGGAAAAGTGGGAAGATGAGGGGCTACTGTTTTAGCCCTGAAAAAGAAGCATAGAATTAATCTCGACTGCCAAATTTTCCAAACAAGTCGTTTTTTAGGAATAAGTTTAATTATTAATATTACCTGTGTACCTTAGTGTCCAGCAAGAGAGATCACCTATAATAACCAAATATTTTCACAATATACCCCTCCAAAACTCTGGGAAAAAATGTGTTACCGCACATAAATTGTTCAATGCGGTATACTACATTTTTAATTAGATGTATGTCTATGTTATTATTGTTATCTCCTTTGGCACTCCTTCAGGATGAACTTTTGTACTGTACGCAACTTACCTACAACGCTTCCCTGGCAACTTCTTTACTGTTAAATCCATTTGTGCAGTACACTGTGTGTTCTTGCATCCTCTTTTCAAGTTAGCTGTTGATGTCCGAGGCAGTGTATTATGTTGGCAGCGATAGAACGTCTTCCAGAGATTAGTCTTCGGAACCTTAACAGGCTTTGTGGCCAGTACTCGGAATGTAACCTTGCTTGTTTCTGTGTACTCCTTCAACCATTTTTGGGCTCCATCCGCATCTCCAATATTGACCCGGAATTCTGAATGAAATCCATTTTCATTTTCCAGTGCTTTAAAGTTGCACACATGATATTCATAATCATGCGGAAGGGCTCTCTAAAATGAAAGAAAAATGAAAGCAATGAAAATAAAACTCAAGGAAATGTCTATTTTAATCTAATTATCAAAATAAATTATACATTGTAGGCCTGTGATGATTTCATGCAGGCTGATCGTCGAATTCTTTTCAGGGGCGTACCACTGAAGTCACAATCTCAGTCAGACAGATTTTAGTCAAAAGGCTAACTTAAACTGGCATAGTCATAAGGGGTAGGTTGAGAGATTTCTTAGGCCAAGTAAAAAAATTGCTTGTTTTTGGTCACCGACCTACCCTCAGAAAATGCCTCTGACCCCAGATTTTTCACCTCATTTTCACCTTTGATTTTCAGTATTAAATTTTTCAAATACTTGACATGCCATTCTCACTTTCAGCAGATCGACTCAAGTCAGCGCCACACTGTGTTGAAAGCTCGCACTTTCGGCCAGAATGATGAAGATGATGATGAGAATCTGATGAAACACATTCACGTATTTCCGCTATTTCATGCATGTTATCTTTTACAGATTTCAACTCACAAAATTAGCTATTTTGAGATTTTAAAGAATTCAACTCGCAAAAAATAATTCTATTTAAACTATTGTGGATAAAATATTAATTAGTTGAACAAAACATTTTTGAGTTGAAATTTTTTAAATAGTTTAATTAGTTGAACCTCGATGCAGGAGTTCAGTGCATTTTTACCTGGATCAAGGATGGATCAAGGTTGAACCTGGAGTTTAATCTGCCGCCAAGTACAAAAGTGTGAGGTTTCAACACAGTGTGGCGCTGTTGACGAGCTGAGAACGGCTATGGCCTATACAATAGGCCTAAGTCAAGTATTCTACACTCAAGATTCAAGATTCAAG